>NW_027514973.1:300000-600000 GCF_048772815.1 Callospermophilus lateralis | reverse complement strand
ATTATTTTGGAGACTGTCTTGGGTTTCGCCCCTCATGGAAACATCAAGCCAGAGGTTATGATGAGTGTCTATATGAAAGATCATGAGGGCCATGTGGGAGTGTTTTGGTTTTAATTGTGGCCATTTGTTTGGTGTTTGGAAGAGATGACTGGGTCCACCTTTACATGAACTCTGGTGTGATTCCCCTTAGAGACTGAGTTCTGGAACTGAACTCAGAGAATTATTGCCGTGAATTGTGTTGGGATTTTCGGAGGCCATGCATGAGAGTCCCCCTTGAAAACTGAGATCTATGTGCAGGGTGGCTTTCAACAGAGCACTGGGAATCACAGCCAAGATATCACGTGATTTTATTCTGAAAGACTTGTCAGCCATATTTGAGAGTCGAAACACACATGGACCTCATTGTAGACCTCAATGGGACTGGCTTCATGTGACCATTTGGCCACTTTTTGAGAAGCCTTGCCTGTGAGAATTCTCCAAAGCTTTCATTGAAATGTGCTTCCTCTACATTTAATGGTTCTGGAGTGAATTTTAACCCACAGTGCCTCCAACATCATCATTGAAAAATGGCTACAAAAATACCATAAATTTTTTGAAATTCCCATGACCAGGTGGCAATGGAGGACCTTTGGATGTCCTGTTGCTGATCATGAGTATACCAGACAGTGCTTTGATTGACTCGGTTTCATGAAAATCGTGTAGAACAGAGATGCCAATAAGTTGGAGCCTGCTGAGTAGTGGGCCTAGAGCCGTGGTGGTCAGGTGTGTGATAAAACATCTGTGGTGGGGCCTGTGGATCTTCCATTGGCTTCCAAATGGCTTGTGACTGACATGGTGCAGCAAGCAGTCCCTTCTATATAAAGGCATCTTGTAATACTGAGAGATTTCAGGGCAATGTTCAGAATCAAGTTGCTATGGTCAATGGGGCAATATATGTGGGCTAGAAGTATGTTTGGTGCATTCTCCTGCAGAAACTGACCCACCACATGTGACAGAACTCCCTCCAGCACTGTGACCCACTAGAACTCTTTGCATTTTTGAATCAAATAGCAAACTCCCAGTGCAGCAGCAAGAAACACCATGAAATTTGGAGGATGACCAAATGGCTTCACAGTCCACATGGGGAGACACTTAGTCCCCAGTGGTCACAGTTTACCTACAAAGAGCAAATTCAGCACTGCTGCCTCATCTTCACTGGAAAATAAGAAACCATGTCCTCCAGGTCACATAGATATAGACCCAGCTTTGATGGTCTCACTACAAATGAAGCTAAAGCTCCAGAAAACAATATATTTTTCAGGTGCCCAACCTCAGAGGCAGTTCTTCAAGAAGTCTTTAGGCCAGCAAAGCTCCATGTTTGTGGAGTGTTTACCCTATCCCTTACTTTTGGGAACTCCTCTACCACCTCCAGTGTTGTGAACTACTGAGCATATTCCATTCCAGATATGTATTCACAGATTTTCTTACACTTCTCCTCTAATTGTGTCTTACTTGGGGCAAAAGTAATGTCAAGCCATAGTTCTTGATGAGAGTGGGAACATTTTTGTGTAGCACATATTTGCATACACATTGGATTCATTTTCCAATTTTCCATTTGAAATACTGAATCCCTGACACTAACCCCTACCCTACTAGACTCTGACTACTAATCGTAATATCATGGAAAATAATAACCCAATCAGAATAGAAATACAAGCAGTTAAGAGGAGGCATGTTTGGTATTCTTGGACTTGCCTTTTGCATTATATAGGGTAGGAGTTATAAATCTAGTCAATTTTTTTGTTGAAATAGTTCTCCATGTGTTTTTAAAGTTAACAAACATGTGAATTTATGTCTCCCTTTCTCTGTAGCCTAGTCAGCAAATGTATTTTTATATGCATATATAGAATCCTACCTAGTATCACACGTACATTTTTGTGAGGTGGCTGACTTGGCAGATACAAATTGTGAGAAGATATCACTCCTCCTAAACGCTGTTGAAACTGAAAATTCAACCTATGGCTGAGCCTCCTATTTGAACAACATTATTCATAAATCCATGTTCAGTAAAATTAATATTTTTGGATCTCTGGATGATATGTATTTCACGATAAATTTCGGTTGGCATACATAATGCTACATTGTAATGTCTCTCTGTATATATATATATATATATATATATATATATATATATATATACTCTCAAGATTTTTCAAAATATGAAATATATGTGCCTTATTGTGCACTCCCCAAATTCATTCATATCATGAATGTGGATTTATAATCAACTTTTCAAAAGATAATTCTCAGAAATATTCATCAACCTGAAATACATATTGGTTGCCTAGTACTGAAAACTATCTTCAGTAAATGGTGCATACAAAACCTAATATTTCGACATTGCAAGTTGGCCGCGAATAGAGTGCATCACACCCAGTGTACCATGCCACATTGAAGGTGAATAACGAGTTAGAATGACAAAAGACTATCTTGTTAGGATCTTACAGAAAAATGGGTGTGCACCGAAACCTAAAAGAATGATTTCCACCAACGAGGTCCGGTAATTGAGTCTCAAACGCGAGCCAAATATGCAACCGGAGATCTGGGCTTACTGATCCGTGTGGCCCGCCCCGTGGCTACAGACGTCGGGGCACCACCGAGAAGCGACTAGCATCCAGGGAGAAACGTTGCTGCAGATTCTGTGGAATCCTGCCGGCTGACCCCCCACTGAGCCCCAGGCGGAGTTCGGGATTTCAGTCAGGGAAGGAAGTGCTACAGTTCTATCCCCCACAATGGAAACTCCACCAAGGAAACCAACGGCAACCATCTTGGAGAGCTGAAGTAACCACCGCCACTCTCCGACAGTTGCAACAATAAAACAGTTGTGTGTTTTCCGCTCATCTCCCATACAGTAGGATATTTGCATAAAATCTTTCCTAAGCTTTCCAGGGGAGGGATTATCAGAGAGAGCCTGAATAAAGATGGGGGGGGAAACTAGAGGCACCTGACCTTCAACTCCCCCTCCCATCAGTGGTGAAAACAAAATCTGTCTAGCCAGCGATGGGGAAGGGGCAAACGGAAAAAAAAAACAATAGAGTCCTGGAGTTCCCAATAGACACAATCCACACCCAAGAAACGGCAGGCCAGAGTACAGTTTGAGCTGCCGAGGGCATTACTCAGGGGAAAACTGGTGTAGCAGGAGAAACCAGGACTAGCAGGAGAAACCAGGGGACTAGAGGCCAGGCCCGCGTGACTGGGCGCCTGGAGAACGCTCGCCCGCCGGCAACAGCCGGCCCGCTGCAGGTGCGCCTGGACGGCTGGAGACCGCCTGCCCACCAGCGACCAATCACCTGCCATATGCCCGCCCTAATGGGTGGCTAGAGATCGCACAACCGCCGGTGACAGCCCACCCGCTGACTGCGTGACTGGACAGCTTGTGACCGCCTGCACACGCGCGACCAGGAGCTGAAAACAAACAGAGACAGTACAGCCCCACACCCCCATGCGAACACCCGGGCAAAGAGCCTGGGGCCCACCATAGCAGAGAGGTGACATCACTGGAGCTCGGCCTTCGGAATTCCTTCCCAGTGGAATCCACTTTAGCATGCACAGTCTACCAACACAAAGGAGCTACAATAGAGATATATAAAACCAAAACAAATATATAGAAGAGAGCAGAGATATGGGATGTCATAAAAAAACAAATTTGAGAGTCATCAGGATAGAAGAAGGCATAGAGATTCAAACCAAAGGAATGGACAACATATTAAATGAAATAATTCTAGAAAACTTCCCAGAGATAAAAGATGGAATGGATTGCCAAATCCTTGAAGCCTACATGACCTCAAACATTCAAAACCATAATAGACCAACTCCAAGACATAGAATTATCAAGATAGCTAACATACAGAACAAGGAGAGAATATTAAAAGCTAAAAGAGAAATGAGGCAGATTACATTCTGGGGTAAACCAATTAGGTTAACGACTGATTTTTCATCACAAACTTTGAAAGCGAGTAGATCCTGGAACAATGTATTTCAAACGCTGAAAAATAATGGATTCCAACCAAGAGTACTGTATCCATCAAAATTAAGTTTGGGATTTGACAATGAAATTAGTGTCTTTCACGATAAACAAAAGCTAAAAGAATTTGCAGAAAGAACACCAGCACTGCAAAGCATTTGAGCAAAATACTAGAAGAAGAGGAATTGAAAAATAGTGCCCCAAACTAACAGCGGGAGGTATCTCAGTAAAGGGGGAGGAAAATAACCAAAAAGTAAAAACTAGTCAAACTAAAAATAAATAAATAAATAAACATGAATGAAAGTAAAAATCATATTTCAATTGTAACCTTAAATGTTAATGGCATAAACTCACCAATCAAGAGACATAGGTTAGTAACCTGAATCAAAAAAACAAATCCTACAGTCTGCTGCCTTCAGGAGACTCATATGATAGGTAAAGACATACACAGGCTGAAAGTAAAAGGTTGGGATAAATCATACCACTCACATGGCCCTCGGAAGCAAGCAGGAGTAGCCATACTCATATCAAATAAAATCAATTTCAAACCTACGTTAATAAAAAGGGATAACGAAGGACACTATGTACTGTTAAAAGGAACCATCCACCAACAAGACATAACAATTATCAATTTGTATGCACCAAACAATTGAGCTGCAACGCTCATGAAACAAACTCTCCTCAAGTTCAAGAGTCAAATAGACTACAACACAATAAGTACGGGTGACTTCAACACACTGATCTCGCCATTAGAAAGATCCTCTAGACAAAAACTGAATAAAGAAACTATGGAATTCAACAGCACAATAAATAACCTAGGCTTAACCAACATATATAGAATATATCAACCATCCTCAAGTGGATACACGTTCTTCTCAGCAGCACAAGGATCCTACTCAAAGATAGTTCATATATTATGCCATAGGGCAACCCTTAGTAAATATAAAGGCGTGGAGATAATACCATGCACCATATCTGATCATATTGGAATGAAACTGGAAATAAATGATAAAAGAAGGAAGGAAAAATCCTACATCATATGGAAAAATGAACAATATTCTACTGAATGATCAATGGGTTACAGAAGACATAGAGGAGGATATAAAAAATTCTTATAGACAAATGACAATACAGACACAACATACTGGAATCTATGGGACACAATGAAAGCAGTTTTAAGAGGGAAATTCATTTCTTGGAGTTCTTTCCTCAAAAAAATAAAATAAAATAAAATAAATGAACTCACACTACACCTCAAAAACCTAGAAAAAGAAAAGAAAAACAACACCAAATGTAGTAGAAGACAAGAAATAATTAACATTAGAGCAGAAATCAACGAAATTGAAACAAAAAAAATTGAAAAAATTGATAAAACTAAAAGTTGGTTCTTTGAAAACATAAATAAGATCGACAGGCCCTTAGCCATGCTAACAAAGAGAAGAAGAATGAGAACTCAAATTACTAACATACGGCATGAAAAAGGCATTATCACAACAGACACTACAGAAATACATAAGATAATTAGAAAGTATTTTGAAACCCTATATTCAAATGAAATAGAAGATAGTGAAGATATCAATAAATTTCTTAAGTCATACGATGTGCCAAGATTGAGTCAGGAAGACACACACAATTTAAACAGACCAATAACAAAGGAAGAAATACAAGCAGCCATCAAAAGACTACGAACCAAAAAAAGCCCTGGAGCGGATGGGTATAGAGCGGAGCTCTACAAAGCCTTAAAAGAAGAATTAATACCAATACTTTTCAAGCTATTTCAAGAAATAGAAAATGAAGGTGCTCTTTCAAATTCATTCTATGAGGCCAAAATCACCCTGATCCCGAAACCAGACAAAAACACTTCAAAGAAAGAAAACTACAGACCAATATCTCTAATAAACTAGGATGCAAAAATTCTCAATAAAATCCTGGTGAATGTAATACAAAAGCATATCAAAAAATTGTGCACCATGATCAAGTAGGATTCATCCCAGGGATGCAAGGCTAGTTCAATATACGGAAATCCATAAATGCTATTCACCACATCAATAGACTTAAAGACAAGAACCATATGATCATCTTGATAGATGCAGAAAAAACATTCGACAAAGTTCAGCCTCCCTTTATGTTCAAAACACTAGAAAAACTAGGGATAACAGGAACTTACCTCAACATTGTAAAAGCTATATATGCTAAACCTCAGGCTAGCATCATCGTAAATGGAGAAAAACTGAAGGCATTCCCTCTAAAATCTGGAACAAGACAGGGATGCCCTCTATCACCACTTCTATTCGATTTAGTTCTTGAAATAGTAGCCAGAGCAATTAGACAGACAAAAGAAATTAAAGACATGAAAATAGGAAAAGAAGAACTTAAATTATCGCTATTTGCAGATGACATGATAATATATTTAACAGACTCAAAAGGGTCTACAAACAACTGCTAGAGTTAATAAATGAATTCAGCAAAGTGGCAAGATATAAAGTCAACACGCATTAATCAAAGGCATTCCTGTATATCAGCAGAAAAACTTCTGAAATGGAAATGAGGAAAACCACTCCATTCACTATATCCACAAAGAATATAAGATACTTGGGAATCATCCTAACGAAAGAGGTGAAAGATTTATATAATGAAAACTACAGAACCCTAAAGAGAGAGATAGAAAAAGATCTTAGAAGATGGAAAAATGTACTTTGTTCATGGATAGGCAGAACTAACATCATCAAAATGTTGATATTAACCAAAGTTCTCTACAGGTTTAAATAGGTGCCAATAAAAATCCCAACGGCATTTATTGTAGAAATGATAAAGCAATCATGAAATTCATATGGAAAAACAAAAGACCCTGAATACCAAAAGCAATTCTAAGCAGGAAGTGTGAATCTGGAGGTATAGCGATACAAGAGTTCGAACTGTACTACAAAGCAATAGTAATAAAAACATCGTGGTACTGGTACCAAAACAGGCAGCTGGACCAATGGTATAGAATAGAGGACACAGAAACCAATCCACAAAATTACAACTTTCTTATATTTGATAAAGGTGCTAAAAACATGCAATGGAGGAAAGATAGCATCTTCAACAAATGGTGCTGGGAAAATTGGAAATCCATATGCAACAAAATGAAACTGAATCCCTTTCTCTCACCATGCACAAAAGTTAACTCAAAATGGATCCAGGAGCTAGATATCAAATCAGAGACACTGCGTCTAATAGAAGAAAAAGTTGGCTACGATCTACATACTGTGGGGTCGGGCTCCACATTCTTTAATAGGATGCCCATAGCCAAAGAGTTAATAACAAGAATAAACAAATGGGACTCACTTAAACTATTTTTTTTTTCTCAGCAAGAGAAACAATAAGAGAGGTAAATAGAGAGCCTACATCCTGGAAACAAATTTTTACCCCTCACACTTCAGATAGAGCCCTAATATCCAGAATATACAAAGAACTCAAAAAAACTAAACAATAAGATAACAAATAACCCAATCAACAAATGGGCCAAGGACCTGAACAGACACTTCACAGAGGAGGACATTCCATCAATGAACAAGTACATGAAAAAATGCTCACTATCTCTAGCAGTCAGAGAAATGCAAATCAAAACCACCCTATGATACCATCTCACTCCAGTAAGATCGGCAGCCATTATGAAGTCAAACAAAATAAGTGTTGGTGACAATGTGGGGAAAAGGGTACACTTGTACACTGCTGGTGGGACTGCAAATTGGTGAGGCCAATTTGGAAAGTACTATGGTGATACCTGGGAAAGCTGGGAATGGATCCACCATTTGACCCAGCTATCACCCTTCTCAGACTATTTCCTGAGGATCTTAAAAGAGCGTACTGTAGAGATACTGCCACATCAATGATCATAGCTGCACAATTCACAATAGCTAGACTGTGGAACCAACCTAGATGCCCTTCAATAAATGAATGGATAAAAAAATGTGGCTTTTATACAAAATGGAGTATTACTCTTCATTAAAAAATGACAAAATTATAGAATTTGCATGGAAATGGATGGCATTAGAGCATATTATGCTAGGCGAAGCTAGCCAATCCTTAAAAAAACAAATGCCAAATGTCTTCTTTGATATTAAAAGAGCAACTAAGAACAGAACATCGAGGAAGAGCATGAGGAAAAGTTTATCTTTAAACAAAGACGAGTTGGGGGAGAGAAAGGGATAGAGAAGGGAAAGCATATGGAAATAGTAGGAGACCCTCAATGTTACACAAAATTACATATAAGAGGATTTGAGGGGAAATGGGGGGGAAACAATGGAGAGAATTGAACAACAGCAGATGAGGTAGAGAGGGAAGATGGGAGGGGAGGGGAGGGGGGATAGTGGGGGATAGGAAAGGTCGCAGAATACAACAGTCACTAATATGCTATTATTCAAAAATGTGAATGTGTAACCAATGTGATTCTGAAATTCATATTTGTGGAAAAAATGGGAGTTCATAACCCATTTGAGTCAAATGTATCAAAGATGATATATCATGAGCTTTGTAATGTTTGGAACAACCAATAGAAATAAATAAATAAATAACGGTTTAAAATTGAGTGGGAAGAAATCAGCTAAAAATGGGATGAGATGCAATCATTTTGCTAAGCAGAAACTTTGTTTCGTTTATTTGTAACTATCACAAATTTATTTTACCAGGAAATTGGCTTTTGAAAATGCACATAAATTGAGATTAAAGGATAATTCACCTACCTTCATGAAAAATTCATAGCATTTTCTATATTTTTCATATTTCATTTTTTTCGTGAATATTTTGTCATGGACCAGGTCTAGTCTTAGGCTATTCTTCCAGAATACTACCTCATCTGACAAATTCGTACAATGTGTTGGATTGTTGTTTTCACCTTTTATTTAATAGTTTCTAGCTGATAATGTGTATTTTCTTAATCTTTATTTGCACATATATACCCAACAATATCTTTGCATTTTATGTTTTACTGGGGAAGAGACTCATCAAAAGCTCTTTGTTATATGTATCAACAATCAGACATTTAGAGCACACAATTATTCTTAATTTTGCATGAAAATATCTTTGTACTATTTTCTTATACAGATTTAGAATTATTAATAATGTCCCTACTGTAATAAGTAATTACTTACAAGAAGAATTAAACAATTGACTTTATATCAATTATGAATATGAAAAGTACTAAAATAAGCATTTGGCAATTAATACACAATTGATAGAAATTGAAATCACAATAAAGCCTTTAAAATGTCAGTGCATATGGTCCTTAAATAATAGGTTATTCAAAAAACTTTTTCTAATTCATAAGATTTAATATGCCGTATTATAACTCAATGTGATATAAAACCTTAAATTATCAGTATTGATAAAAAGAATGATACCTGTTTATTTAAATATGTTTATTTGATTTTCACTGTAAGATGTTAATTCTGGAAGGCTTGAGAATTAAGAAAGTTTTGGTCTATATTATTTTTAACAGGCTAATCAAAGTACTTTTAAATGTATATGTATGTATATATATATATATATATATATATATATATATATATATATAATATGTAATGCATATGCATGAATATAGATACATATGTATAAAAATTTATTTTAATATATCTATCAGGTGATTATAATTATTAAATTTTCTCAAGAAAAGAACAATGACTATAAAAAACAGTCTTAAATTTAAATTTCATAGCATACTACTGTTTGTAATGACATGAGAGAAAAACAGATATGAAAGGAAAACGAAAAAGCAAGAGAGAGAAGGGGGAAAATGAGGAAGAAAGTGAGTAAAGATGAGGGAGAGGCATGTTCGATGTAAAGATAAAAGTGGAGGGGCTGGGTTTGTGGTTCAGTGGTAACATGCTTTTCTAGCATGTGTGGGACACTGGGTTCTATTCTAAGCACCACATACAAATAAACAAAATGAAGGTCAATCACAACTGAAAAAATTAAAAATAAAAAAGTAGAAATATTACCAAAACTCCAAGCTTTTATGAATGTTAAATTAAAAAAATTATGTTACATAGCCTTATGTAATTTCTAGACTATCCAAAAGAGACATTAAATGTTAGATTATTAGTGTGATAACTAAAAATCCATTGCTCTTTCCTCAACATTCTGTGGTATGCTAGTGATAAAATAAAATCTATTATAACACCAAAAAAAAATCTAATATTTCCATAGTAACTGACCCAGTTTAATATCAAGGCTAGTAGATTCCTATGGGACATGATGTGTATTTTGACATTCATTTTTATTCAACACTGGAACATTACTATTTCTTCAGTTTTTGCACATCATAGGATATATATTTCATCCACAAGTTTGCTAATTTATACGCATTTATTTCACTTTCAGTCACTTCCTGCTTCAGAACACATGTATTTCTCTATGTTTCTTGACTGCTCTTTTCATGAGACTTCTTTCCAAACTCATTATTTTCGATTTCCATTATCACATTTGAAGCAAAACTCAAACACCCGTTATGATAAACCAAACCCTAATATTACCATTAGATGTACAACTAGCTGGAATGAATGATTGTATATCAATATAAGATTTCTTACTTAGTTTCAGATATCAATTAAATCCATTATTTAAAGTGGAACCAGTTATATTATTTATTCACAGTATGGTTTTTTCATGCATTATCTCTATATTCATAGACACAGGATACACTTCTTTGTACCCCCAATACTAATTTATACGTCTTCAAAATATTGCTCCCAGAAATGGTGGAATAAATGCACATGTCACCTGATTTACATATACATTTTATCACAGTAATATTCTGGACACAAAACGCAAAGGTGACACTTATGATTTTACCAAACCTAAATGGAAAGTGAACATGGATTACTAAAAACTTCCATGTCCAGTTTGCCTAATGCTCTCAAATGTGAATCCTATTCTTGACTACATATTTGTTTCTTCCTAAGATTATATATTCAACCTCAAGCCCGTTGAAAATGTCTAATCTTATCACTCACTTTTTCATTTGCCTGATTTCCTAATGTCTCTATTGATATCTGCTTTCCTACATATTTTCCCCAGATTATCATTGTGACTGACTCTTCACATGTGCTCACATTTACATTCAATCTCTACCAGAAACCCTATTGCAAAAGAACTTTTGGTCCAAATCCTATACTCACTCTTAGTTCTAAACCTACAGACTATCTTTCTAATAATACCGACTATCCCTTTTTGACTAGAAGTTCTCTTTGACATTCCATCATTCAAGGTACAAAGTCCTATGCCATTGAACATCGATTTATCTGAGACATTTCTGCAGAACATAATTCAAAGATAAGTATCCCAATCAAGGGCCCAATGCCCTTCTGTGCTTCAAATCTTACCTAGATTTCTGTTTTCATTCTTATATTTCACTTTTACATTCTTGTAAATATTACAGGTTCCCAATACCATTATTCATGCCGTAGAATGTTTCTTAACCCAAATTGAACTTTTATTAACCATAACCATACACTCTTCCCTGAATCAAACTTTACAGAAGAGCAGGGACAGAGTTGCTTTTACAATACAGGAATGTAGGGGTTCTTAAACCTGCTGAGATCCTCAAAGGTCCATGCAGAAATGATCCCTGGAGAAGACGTAGGCAGCTATGAAGGAGTTGAGAGAGCAAAAGTCATCTTGCATGGCAAACCCCCTTGTCAGGATGAAGGGATGTGTCTGAATCAGTCTCTCTATCTAAATGTAGAGAAGATGGACTAAACCAGTCCTGTGTGGGGAGATGTTCCCAGGCGCCTATGTTTGTTATACCATTCTATCTTGTGAAATTGTCACCAAAAGTAGGGCCAGCCTCTATCTCATGGGACCCTTGGAAGCAAATGTTAAAAGAAAGTGATTGCCAAGGTAGTGACCTCATACATTTCCTGAAGAAAGTGACCTACCTCACTTCCTTGGTGATGTAACTCTCTGAACTTGGGATCCAAGATGCCAGGCTGTCAGAGCCAGTCCCAGTCCCAATCCCAGTGGGCTCACTTGTTTGGATGTACCAAGGACAGAGTCAGTATTTCTTGGTATCTACTGATGTGAGGATTGACAAATGCCAGGACAGATCTGAAGAGGGGCCTTTCCTGAGAAAACAGGTAGTGGCTCACCACTGGCTCCTGAGAACTTCACAGAGTTTGCAAAGGAGACAGATCTGAGACAGGACAGGACATTTCTTTGGAACATAATACGGCCCAACAGACAGAGGACACTCCAGATAGTCAGAGACCTACTTACGGGAAGGAGATGCCTTTGTGAGTGTGAGTGTCAGTTTGTGGTTTTGTCTCATGTTCTGAGAATAGGTAGGAAAGACAGTTTGTTTGGTTTGGAATGGACTGTTTCTAGTAAGTCTTTTGACAAGGTGAGTGATTCTATGCCTGTGTATCCCACTGTGTCCGTGGTTGTAGACATTAGAAAAGAGAATGCATCAATGGATATGTCCTGTCTTGTAGAAAGCTTCCCAGCATTCATCCTGCCCAATTTATGAATGAACTGCAGCTTTCCTTATGGAGGGACAACACCTACTATCTTCCTAAGTTCCTGATTTCTTCCTGAATTCTGGCAACTCTGCAGAAGAGGCTCATGGTTTTGTGTCCAAGATATGTACCACCTCCAAGCTCTGTTACATGGCCATGTACTGGATAGCGGTAAGGAACGGCGAGCATCTCAGAAAACTCAGATATCAGTGTGACCAGGAAATTCTCAGTGGAGAAACCCTGCTTTGGGCCATTCTCTTACCTATGTTTCTGTTGCCCTGAATGTCAGGAAGGTCTTTGCCTCAGGCCACCCCTTTGTGAAGCCTGAAGAAAACAGTTTTCAAATGAAAATGAATGGTCATCACCTGTGGCTCTTTGCTTAATTTCTTTGGAAATGGATGTTTCTTAATCAGCCTCTTGGACCTGTGTGAGGTTGTGGCTTAGATTCTCAGCACCTGATGGATCTAAAGAAAGATCCCATGTGTGCATCCAAACCAAAATGGCAAAAAGATCAGTTATGGTGGATGAAGTGTCTTGCCTTCCTTTGTTATGTTCCTGACCTACATCAAGTGAGAATAGGGATCATTTGGTTCAAATGAAATCTTCAAAGCCCTAAAGAAGTGCTTGGGTTTTCTCATTATTCCAAATCACATAAAGAATCTATACATGACAGGCAGTAGGCTTCAAAATGGAGAAGCAGAGCAGTATTAACTGCAGTCCTATTTTATCACTCCTGGTTCAAATGCAGGGTGTCCAGGCCCCCATGACTTTAGGCAAATGAGGGGTAAGAGAGCTTATTTTGGACACTAACACATACCCCACTAGACTCTGACTACTAATCCTAACATGATGGAGAATAATAACCAAAACAGAATAGAAATACAAGCAGTTCAGAGGAGTCATGTTGTATAATTGGACTTGCCTTTTGCATTATATAGGGTAGGAATTATAAATCTACTCAATTTTTAATTAAAACAGTTCTCCATGTGTTTTTAAAGTTAACAAATATGTGAATTCCTCTCTCCCTTTCTCTGTGGCCTATTCAGCACATGTGTTTTTATATGCACATATAGAATCCTACCTGGTATCACATGTATATACTTGAGAGGTTGCTGACTTGGCAGATGCAAATTTTGAGAAGAGATCACTCCTCTTAATGCTGTTGGAACTGAAAATTCAAACTATTGGTGACCTTTCTAGCTGAACAAAATTATATATAAATCCATGTTCAGTAAAAAGTATATTTTGGGATGTGTGGATTATATATATTTCATAATAAATTTCGATTGGCATATATATTGCTAATTTTTAATGTCTGTGTGAGTGTGTGTGTGTGTATATATATAGGCATATGTATATATATGTATCTATATATATATCTATATATGTATATATATCTATATCTATATATCTATCTATCTATCTATCTATCTATCTATCTATATATATATATATATATATATACACACTCTCCAGATTTTTGAAAATATGAAATATATGTGTCTTATTATACACTCCCAAAATTTATTCATGTTCCTGTATGTGGATTTATTATCAACTTTTCACAAGATTATTCTCAGAAATATTCATCCACCTGAAATACATATTTGTTTCCTAGTACTGAAAACTAACTTCAGTGAATGATGCATACAAATCCTAATATTTCTACAGTTACTGACCAAGTTTAACATCAATGCAAGTAGATTCCTATGGGACATGATATGTATTTTGACGTTCATTTGTATTCAACACTGGTACATTACTATTTCTTCAGTTTATGCACATCATGGGATATATATTTCATCCACAAGTTCGCTAATTTATATAAATTTGTTTCACTTTCAATCACTTCCTGCTTCAGAACACATGTATTCCTCCATGTTTCTTGACTAGTCTCTTCATGAGACTTCTTTACAAACACATTATTTTCGATTTCCATAATTACTTTTGAAGCAAAACTCACACACCCTTAATGACAAACCATAACCCTCATATTACCATTAGATGTATAACTGATAGGAATGAATGACTGTGTATCAATATAAGATATCTTATATATTTTAAGATATCAATTTAATCCATTATTTAAAGTGGAATCAGTTATATTATTTATTCACAGTATCATCTATTCATGCATTATCTCTATATTCATAGACACAGGGTACACCTCTTTGTACCCGCAATACTAATTTATACATCTTCAAAATATTGCTCCCTGAAATGGTGGAAAAAATACTTATGTCACCTGATCTACGTATACATTTTATCACAGTACTATTTTGGATACAAAATGCAAAGATCACACATATGTTTGTACAAAAGCCTAAATTGAATGGGAGCATGGATTACTGAAAACATTGATGTCTAGGTTGCCTAATTCTCTCAAATGTCCATCCTATTGGTGACTACATATTTGTTTCTTCGAAGATTATATAGTCAACATCAACCCTGTTAAAATGTCTAATCCTATCACTCACTTTATACTTTGCCTGATTTCCTACTGTCTCTATTGATGTTTCCTTTCCTACATATTTTCCCCAGTTTACCTATGTGACTGACTCTTCACATGTGCTGACATTGACATTCATTCTATTACCGAAACCCTATTGATAAAGAACTTTTGGTCCATATCCTGTACTCACACTTCTTGCAAAACCTACTGACTATCTTCCTAATCCTATGGACTATCCCTGTTTGAGTGGATGTTCTTTTCTACAATCTATCATCCAAGGTACAAGGTCCTATGTCATTGATAATCAATTTATCTGAGACATCACTGCAGAACGTAATTCAAAGCTAAGTATCCAAATCAAAGGCCCAATGCCAATATGGACTTTAAATCTTACTACATTTCTGTTTTCATACATATTTTTCAACTCTATGTTCTTATATATATCACAGATTCCCAATACCATTATTCATCCAGCAAAATGATTCCTAACCCAAAACAAACATGTAATTAACTCTAACGATAAACTGTTCCCTCAATCTACATTTACAAAAGAGCAGGGACAGAGTTGGTCTTACAATACAGGAAAGTAGGGGATTGTCCACCTGCTGAGAACCTCAAAGGTCCATGCAGAATTGATCCCTGGAGAAGATGTAGGCAGGTATGAAGGTCCTGAGAGATCAAAAGTCATCTTCCATGCCAAACAACCTGGTCAGGATGAAGGCTTTTGTCTGAATCAGCCTCTCTCTTCTTAATCTAGAGAAGATGGACCAAATGAGGCCTGTGTGGAGAGCTGTTCCCAGGTGCCTATGGTTGATATACCATTCTAACTTGTGAAAGTGTCACAGAAATATGGTCAGCCTACATGTCATGGGACACTTGGATGCATGTGTTAGGACAAATTGGTTGCCAAGGCAGTAACCTCATTCAGTTCCTGAAAGAAGTTACCTCACCTCACTTTTTTGTTGATGGCACTTTCTGAACTTGGGATCCAGGAAGCCAGGCACCTAGAGCCTGTCTCAGTCCCAGACCTAGTGGTCTCACTTGTTTGATATAACAAGGACAGAGTCAGTCTTTCTTGGTATCTACTGATGTGAGAATGGACAAATGACAGGAAATCTCTTAAGAGGGGCCTTTCCTGAGAAAGAAGGCAGTGGCTAACTGCTGGCTCCTGACAACTTCACAGAATTGGCCATGGACACCAGATGTGAGATAGGAGAGGCCATTTCGGGGGAACATAGTATGGCCTATCAGTCAGAGGACACTCCGGATAGTCACAAACCTACTTGGAGGAAGGAGGTGCTTATCTGGCTGGGGGTGTGGGTTTGTGGTTTTTTTCTCAAGGTCTGAGAATATGTCTGAAAGGCGGTTTGTTTGGTTTGGAGTAAAGTGTTTCCAGAAAATCGTATGAAAAGGCGAGTGTTTCTATGTCTGTGTATCTCACTGTGTCAGTGGTTGTAGACATTAGCAAAGAGAATGCATCAATGGATGAGTCTTGTCTAGTAGAAAGCTTCCCAGCATTCATCCTTCCCAATTTATGAGTGGACTGCGGCTTGCCTTATGGATCGGCAACACCTGCTATCTTCCTAAGTTACTGTTTGCTTCCTGAATTCTGGCCACTCCCCAGAATAGGCTCATGGTTTTGTGTCCAAGATATGTACCACCTCCAAGCTCTGTGACACGGCCATGTATTGGTTAAATGAAGGGCATGGCGAGCATCTCAGAAAACTCAGATATCAGTGTGACCAGTAAAGACTCAGTGGAGAAACCATGCTTTGGGCCTTTTCCTTACCTAATGTTCTGTTGCCCTGAATGTCAGGAAAGTCTTTGCCTCAGGCCACCCTTTTTGAAGCCTGAAGAAAAGTTTTCAACTGCAAATGAAGGGGCATCAACTGTGGCTCTTTGCTTAATTGCTTTGGAAAGGGATATGTCTTAATCAGCCTCTTGGCCTTGTGTAATTCTGTGGCTTAGATTCTCTGCACCTGATGGATCTAAAGAGAGATCCCATGTATGCATCCAAAAGCAAAATGTCCAAAAGAGCAATCATTGTGGATGAAGTCTCTCTCCTTCCTTGGTAAAGTTCCTGACCTCCATTAAGTGAGAATAGGCCTCCTTTGGGTCAAATAAGTTCTTCAAAGCCCTGCAGATTCTAGCCCATAGGTGATTGGGTTTTCTCATGACTACAATTCACATGAAGAATCTAAATCCCACCATCAGTAGGCCTCAAATTTAAGAAGCAGAGCAAAATAAACGGCAGGCCTATTTGATAACTCTTAGTTCACAGGAAGGGTGTCCAGGCCACCCTGACTTTAGGCAAATGAGGGGCAAGGAAGCTTATTTTGGACACTGTCTTGGGCTGCACCCCTCACGGAAACCTCCAGGCAGAGGTTATGATGAGTGTCTGTATGGAAGAAAATGAGGGCCATGTGGGAGTGTTTTGGTTTTAATTGTAGTCATTTTTGTGCGGTTAGTAGAGATTACATGGTCCACCTTGGCTTGAACTTTGGTGGGATTCTGCATAAAGACTCAGTTCTCGTACTGAACTCAGTGAAGTATTGCCATGAATAGTGTTGGAATTTTAGGAGGCCACGCATGAGAGTCGCCCTTGGAAACTGAGATCTAGGCCCAGGGTAGTTATTCACAGAGCACTGGAAATCTCAGCCAGGATATCACATGATTTTGTTTGAAAAACTTGGCAACCATTGTTGAGAGTCAAAACACACATGGACCTCACATTGTAGACCTCAATGTTCCTGGATTCATTTGACCTTTTGGCCACTCTTTGGGAAGTCTTTCCTGTGAGAGATCTCCAGATATTTCATTGAAATGAGCTTCCTCACCATTTAATAGTTCCAGAATGCCTCCAACTTCATCCTTGAAAAATGGCTAGGTCAATATATCATGAAATTTTTAAAATTCCCATGACAAGTTGGCACTGGAGATTCTTTGGATATCCTGTGGCCGATCATAAGAATAACAGTCAGTGCCTTGATTGACTGGTTTTCATAAAAATTGTGCAGAACAGTGATGCCAGGAAGTTGGAGCCTGCTGAGGAGTGGGCCTAGAGCATTGGTGGGCAGGTGTGTGATAAAACATCTGCGGTGTGGTCATGTGGATCTGCCTTTGGCTTCCAAATGGCTTGTGACTGATGTGGTGCAGCCAGCAGTCCCTTCAATGTAAAGGCATCTTGTTATATGCAGAGGTTTTAGGGAAATATTTAGAATCAGGTTGCTAT
Organism: Callospermophilus lateralis; assembly: GCF_048772815.1. Classification (NCBI taxonomy): domain Eukaryota; kingdom Metazoa; phylum Chordata; class Mammalia; order Rodentia; family Sciuridae; genus Callospermophilus; species Callospermophilus lateralis. The sequence goes on along the minus strand of NW_027514973.1, from coordinate 581,821 downwards.
GGTCAAGGGGGCAACTATGTGGGATATAAGCCTGTTAGGTGCATTCTCCTGCAGACCCTGACCCACCACACGTGATAGAACCCCCTCACGCACAGAGTAACAGTTGAATTCTTTGTATTTCGTGAAGCAAATACCAAAATCCCAGTGCAGCAGCAAGAAACACCACGAAAAGTGGAGAATGACCAAATAGCTTCACAGGCCCATGTGGATACACTTAGCCCCTCGTGTCCACAGTTTACCTACAAAGAGAGTATTCAGCACTGCTGACTCATGTTCAGGGAAAATAAGAAACCATGTCCTCCAGGTCACATAGATGAAGACGCTGATTTGATGGTCTCACTACAAACGAAGCTGAAGCTCCCGACAACAACATATATTTCAAGTGCCCACCCTCAGAGGCAGTTTCTCAAGAAGTCTTTACGCCAGCAGAGCTCCATGTTTTTGGAATGATTACACTGTCCCTTACTTTTGGAATCTCCTCTACCTCCTCCAAGGTTGTGAACTCCTGAGCATATTCCATTCCAGATATTTATTCACAGATTTTCTAACTCTTCTCTTCTAATTGTGTCTTACTCTGCATGATTGTAATGTCAAGGCATTGTTCTGGATGAGAGTGGGAAGTTTTTTGTGTACCACATATTTACATACACTTTGGATTCATTTTCCAATTTTCCTTTCAAAATACTGAATACCTCACACTAACACTTACCCTACTAGACTCTGACAACTAATCCTAATAAGATGGAGAAAAATAAACCAAAAAAAATAGAAATACAAGCAGTTCAGAGAAGGCATGGTGTATAGTGGAATTGCCTTTTGCATTATTTAGGGTAGGAGTTATAAATATAGTCAATTATTTGTTAAAATATTTCTCCATGTGTTATAAAGTTAACAAATATGTGAATTCCTGTTTCCCTGTCTCTGTAGTCTATTCAGCACATGTATTTTTACATGCAATTATAGAATCTTACCTGATACCACACGTACATTTTTGTGAAGTGGCTGACTTGGCAGATACAAATTTTAAGAGATCACTCCTCCTAAACGCTTTAGAACTGAAAATTCAAACTATGCGTGAGCTTCCTAGTTGAACAACATTATACATAAATCCATGTTAAATAAAATAAATATTTTTGGATCTCTGGATGATATAAATTTCATGGTGAATTTCATATAGCATATATGATGCTATTTTTAATGTCTGTGTGTGTTTGTGTGTGTGTATGTATATATATATATATATATATATATATATATATATATATATATATATATATATATATTCTCCAGATTTTTCAAAATATGAAATATGTGTCTTATTATACACTCCCTTAACTCATTCATATTCAAGTATGTGGATTTATAATCAAATTTTCTCAAGAGTTTTCTCAAAATATTCATTCTCCTGATATACATATTTGTTTCTTAGTACTGAAAACTAACTTTAGTGAATGGTGCATACAAATCCTAATATTTCTACAGTAACTGACCTAGTTTAACATCAACGCAAGTAGATTCCTATGGGACATGATGTGTATTTGGATGTTCATTTTATTCAACACTGGTACATTACTATTTCTTCAATTTATTCACATCATGGGATATATATTTCATCCAAAAGTTCGCAAGTTTATAGGCATTTGTTTCACTTTCAATCATTTTCTTCTTCAGATCACATGTATTCCTCCATGTTTCTTGACTGGTCTTTTTATGAGACTTCTTTCCAAACACATTAATTTAGATTTCTATGATCACTTTTGAAGCAATACTCACACACCTTTCATGATAATCATAACCCTAATATTACATATAGATGTATTACTGGTTGGAATGAATGATATTATATCAATACAAGATTTCTTATAATATTTCATATATTAATTCAATACATTATTTAAAGTGGGAACATTTAAATTATTTATTCAAAATGTGGTCTATTCATGCATTATGTCTATATTCATGGACACAGGGTACACCTCTTTGTACCCCCAATAGTAATTTATAGGTCTTGAAAACATTACTTCCAGAAATAGTTGAAGAAATGCTCATGTCATCTGATCCACATATACATTCTATGACAGTAATATTCTGGACAAAAAATGCAAAGGTCACACTTATGATTGTACCAAAGCCTAAAATGAAAGTGAACATGGATTACTAAAAGCATCCATGTCCAGGTTTCCTAATGCTCTCAAATGTCAATCCTAATGGTCACTGCATATTTGTTTCTTCTTAAGATTATATATTCAAACTCAACAGTGTACAAAATGTCTAATCCTATCACTCACTTTATACTTTGCATGATTTTGTAAAGTCTCTATTATTATCTGCTTTTCTACATATTTTTCAAAGTTCATCATTGTGACTGAATTTTCATATGTGCTGACATTTACATTCACTCTCTAACTGAAACCCTATTGCTAAAGAAATTTCCGTCCAAATCCTGTACTCACTCTTCTTCCTAAACCTACCGACTATCTACCTAATCGTACCGACTATCCCTTTTTGACTGGATGTTCTCTTCCTCATTCAGTCATCCAATGTACAAGGTCCTATGCCATTGTAAATGGATTTATCTGAGACATCTGTGCAGAACCTAATTCAACACTACGTATCCCAATCAAGGGCCTAATGCCCTTCTGGGCTTCAAATCCTAGATTTCTGTTTTCATACATATATTTTACCAATATAATTTAATAAATATCGCAGGTTCCCAATACCATTATTCATCGCGCAGAATGATTCCTAACCGAAATCGAACCTGTTATTACCCTAACCATCATCGCCTGGAGGTCATTCCTCAAAAAAAGGAAAAACCAACAAATAAATGAGCTCACACTTCATCTCAAAGCCCTAGAAAAGGATGAACAAAACAACAGCAAATGCAGCAGAAGGCAAGAAATAATTAAAATCAGAGCGGAAATCAACAAAATTGAAACAAAAGAAACTATTGAAAAAATCAACAAAACTAAAAGTTTTTTCTTCGAAAAAATAAACAAGATTGACCGACCCTTAGCCATGCTAACGAAGAGGAGAGAGAACTCAAATTACTAACATACAGGATGAAAAAGGCAATATCACAACAGCTGCTACAGAAATTCAGAAGACAATTAGAAATTATTTTGAAAACCTATATTCCAATAAAATAGAAGATAGTGAAGACATCGATAAATTTCTTAAGACATATGATTTGCCCAGACTGAGTCAGGAGGATACACACAATTTGAACAGACCAATACCAATGGATGAAATTGAAGAAGCAATCAAGAGACTACCCACCAAGAAAAGCCCGGGACCGGATGGGTATACAGCGGAGTTTTACAAAACTTTTAAAGAAGAATTAATACCAATACTTTTCAAGTTATTTCAGAAAATAGAAAAAGAGAGAGCTCTTCCAAATTCATTCTATGAGGCCAACATCACGTTGATTCCGAAACCAGACAAAGACACATCAAAGAAAGAAAACTTCAGAACAATAACCCTGATGAATCTAGATGCAAAAATCCTCAATAAAATTCTGGCGAATCGGATACAAAGGCACATCAAAAAAATTGTGCTCCATGATCAAGTAGGATTCATCCCTGGGATGCAAGGATGGTTCAATATACGGAAATCAATAAATGTTATTCACCACATCAATAGACTTAAAGATAAGAACCATATGATCATCTCGATAGATGCAGAAAAAGCATTCGACAAGTACAGCATCCCTTGATGTTCGAAACATTAGAAAAACTAGGGATAACAGGAAATTACCTTGACATTGTAAAAGCTATCTATGCTAAGCCTCAGGCTAGCATCATTCTGAATGGTGAACAATTGAAGGCATTCCCTCTAAAATCTGGAACAAGACAGGGATGCCCTCTATCACCACTTCTATTCAATATCGTTCTCGAAACACTGGCCAGAGCAATTAGACAGACGAAAGAAATTAAAGGCATAAAAATTGGAAAAGAAGAACTTAAATTATCATTATTTGCGGATGACATGATTTTATACATAGAAGACCAAAAAGGGTCTACAAAAAAACTACTAGAACTAATAAATGAATTCAGCAAAGTAGCAGGATATAAAATCAACACGCATAAATCAAAGGCATTCTTGTATATCAGCAACAAAACTTCTGAAATGGAAATGAGGAAAACCACTCCATTCACAATATCCTCAAAAAAAAATAAAATACTTGGGAATCAACCTAACAAAAGAAGTAAAAGATTTATACAATGAAAACTACAGAACCCTAAAGAGAGAAGTAGAAGAAGATCTTAGAAAATGGAAAAATATACCCTGTTCATGGATAGGCAGAACTAACATCATCAAAATGGCGATATTATCAAAAGTTCTATATAGGTTTAATGCAATGCCAATCAAAATCCCAAAGGCATTGCTTGTAGAAATAGATAAAGCAATCATGGAATTTATATGGAAAAATAAAAGACCCAGAATAGCAAAAGCAATTCTAAGCAGAAACTGCGAATCAGGCGGTATAGCGATACCGGATTTCAAACTATATTACAGAGCAATAGTAACAAAGACAGCATGGTACTGGTACCAAAACAGGCGGGTGGACCAATGGTACAGAATAGAGGACACAGAGACCAATCCACAAAGTTACAACTATCTTATATTTGATAAAGGGGCTAAAAGCATGCAATGGAGGAAGGATAGCATCTTCAACAAATGGTGTTGGGAAAACTGGAAATCCATATGCAGCAAAATGAAACTGAACCCCCTCCTCTCACCATGAACAAAAGTTAACTCAAAATGGATCAAAGACCTTGATATCAAATCAGAGACTCTGCGTCTGATAGAAGAAAATGTTGGCTACGATCTACATATAGTGTTGTCGGGCTCCAAATTCCTTAATAGGACACCCATAGCACAGGAGTTAATAGCAAGAATCAACAAATGGGACTTACTTAAACAAAAAGTTTTTTCACAGCAAAAGAAACAATAAGAGAAGTAAATAGGGAGCCTACATCATGGGAACAAATATTTACTCCTCACACGTCAGATAGAGCCCTAATATCCAGAATATACAAAGAACTTAAAAAATTAGACAATAAGATAACAAATAACCCAATCAACAAATGGGCCAAGGACCTGAACAGAATCTTCTCCGAGGAGGACATACAATCAATCAACAAGTACATGAAAAAATGCTCATCATCTCTAGCAGTCAGAGAAATGCAAATCAAAACCACTCTAAGATACCATCTCACTCCAGTAAGATTGGCAGCCATTATGAAGTCAAACAACAACAAGTGCTGGCGAGGATGTGGGGAAAAGGGTTCTCTTGTACATTGCTGGTGGGGCTGCAAATTGGTGCGGCCAATTTGGAAAGCAGTATGGAGATTCCTGGGAAAGCTGGGAATGGAACCACCATTTGACCCAGCTATTGCCCTTCTCGGACTATTCCCTGAAGACCTTAAAAGAGCGTATTACAGGGATACTGCCACATCGATATTCATAGCAGCACAATTTACTATAGCTAGATTGTGGAACCAACCCAGATGCCCTTCAATGGATGAATGGATTAAAAAATGTGGCATCTATACACCATGGAGTATTACGCAGCACTAAAAAATGACAAAATCTTGGAATTTGCAGGGAAATGGATGGCACTAGAGCAGATTATGCTTAGTGAAGCTAGCCAATCCCTAAAAAACAAATACCAAATGTCTTTTTTGATATAATGAGAGCAACTAAGAATAAAGCAGGGAGGAAGAGCAGGAAGAAATGATTAACATTAAACAGAGACATGAGGTGGGAGGGAAAGGGAGAGAAAAGGGGAATTGCATGGAAACGGAGGGAGATCCTCATTGTTATACTAAATTACATATAAGAGGTTGTAAGTGGAATGGGAAAACAAACAAGGTGAGAAATGAATTACAGTAGAAGGGGTAGAGAGAGAAGATGGGAGGGGAGGGGAGGGGGGATAGTAGAGGATAGAAAAGGTAGCAGAATACAACAGTTACTAGTATGGTATGATGTAAAAATTTGGATGTGTAACCCATGTGATTCTGCAATCTGTACTTGGATAAAAAAGGGAGTTCAAAACTCACTTGAAGCTAATGTATGATAATGTATGAAATATGATATGTCAAGAGGTTTGTAGGGTTTTGAACAACCAATAAAAAAAAAAAAAAAAAGAAATTTCCGTCCAAATCCTGTACTCACTCTTCTTCCTAAACCTACCGACTATCTACCTAATCGTACCGACTATCCCTTTTTGACTGGATGTTCTCTTCCTCATTCAATCATCCAATGTACAAGGTCCTATGCCATTGTAAATGGATTTATCTGAGACAACTGTGCAGAACCTAATTCAACACTACTTATCCCAATCAAGGGCCCAATGCCCTTCTGGGCTTCAAATCCTAGATTTCTGTTTTCATACATATATTTTACCAATATAATTTAATAAATATCGCAGGTTCCCAATACCATTATTCATCGCGCAGAATGATTCCTAACCCAAATCGAACCTGTTATTACACTAACCATAGACTGTTCCCTCAATCTAACTTTACAGAAAAGCAGGGACAGAGTTGGTCTTACAATACAGGAGTGTAGGGAAACTTCCACCTGCTGAGAACCTCGAAGGTCCATGCAGAAATGATCCATGGAGAAGATGTAGGCAGCTATGAAGGACCTGAGGGAGGAAAAGTCAACTTCCATGGTAAACAACCTGGTCAGGATGAAGGGATGTGTCTGAATCAGCCTCTTTCATCTTAATGTAGAGAAGATGGACCAAACCAGGCCTGTGTGGAGAGCTGTTCCCGGGTGCCTATGGTTGATATACCATTCTAACTTGTGAAAATGTCAGAGCGAGTAGGTGCATCCTCCATCTCATGGGACCCTTAGAAGCAACTTTTAGGACAAAGTTGTTGCCAAGGCAGTGACCTCATTTAGTTCCTGAAGGAAGTGACCTCACCTCACTTCCTTGGTGATGGAACTCTCTGAACTTGGGATACAGGAAGTCAGGCACCCAGAGCCAGTCCCAGTTCATGTCCCAGTGGTCAAACTTGTTTGGATTTTCCAAGGACAGAGACAGTCTTTCTTGGTAACTACTGATGTGAGGATGGCCTAATGCCAGGAAGGTCTGAGGAGGGGCCTTTCCTGAGAAAGAAGGTAGTGGCTCACCGCTGGCTCCTAACAGCTTCACAGAGTTGGACACGGAGACCAGATCTGAGAGAGAACAGCCCATTATGGGGGAATATATTATGGCCCACCAGTCAAAGGACACTCCATATTTTCACAGACCTACTTGGGGGTCTGTGTGGGTGTGGGTGTGGGTGTGGGTTTGTGGTTTTGTCTCATGTTCTGAGAATAGGTAGGAAAGTCGTTTTGTTTGGTTTGGTGTGAATTGTTTCTAGTAAGTCTTTTGACAAGGCGAGTGTTTCTATGTCTGTGTATCCCACTGTGTCCGTGGTTGTAGACATTAGAAAAGAGAGCGCATTAATACATATGTCCTATCTAGTAGAAATCTTACCAGCGTTCATCCTGTCCTATTTATGAATGGTCTACGGCTTGCCATATGGATCGGCCACTCCTAATATCTTCCTAAGATCCTATTTTCTTTCTGAATTTTGGCCAAACTCCAGAATAGGCTCATGGTTTTGTGTCCAAGATATGTACCACCTTTAAGCTCTGTGACATGGCCATGTACTGGATAGCTGAAGGCAATGGTGAGCATCTCAGAAAACTCAGATATCAGTGTGATCAGGAAAGTCTCAGTGGAGAAACCCTGCTTTGGGCCTTTTGCTTACCTATTGTACTATTGCCCTTAATGTCAGGAAAGTCTTTGCCTCAGGCCACCCCTTTGTGAAGACTGAAGAGTTTTCAAATGGAAATGAATGGGCATCACCTTGGCTCTTTGCTTAATTGCTTTGGAAAGGGATGTGTCTGAATCAGCTTCTTGGCCCTGTGTGAGGTTGTGGCTTAGATTCTCAGCACCTAATGGATCTAAAAAAATCCCATGTGTGCATCCAAAACCAAAATACCCATAAGAGCAGTCATTGTGGATGAAGTCTCTCACCTTCCTCTGTAAGGTTCCTGACCTCCATCTTTGAGAATAGGGATCCTTTGGGTCAAATGAGTTCTTCAAATCACTACAGAGGCTAGGCCATAGGTGCTTGGGTTTTCTCATGACCCCAATTAACATAAGGAATCTAAACCCCACAGTAATTAGGCCACAAAATGGAGAATCAGAGCAGTATTAAGGGCAGGCCTCTTTGATCACTTCTGGTTCACAGGAAGGGTCTCTCTGCCACACTGACTTTAAGCAAATGGGGGAAAGGGACCTTATTTTGGATACTGTCTTTGGCTTTGGCCCTCATGTAAACCTACAGCCTGAGGTTATGATTAGTGTCTATATGGAAGAAGATGAGGGCCATGTGGGAGTGTTTTGGTTTTAATAGTGGTCATTTTTGTGGCCGTTGGAAGAGATGACTGGGTCCACCTGGGCTTGAACACTGGTGTGATTCCCCTTAGAAACTGAGTTATGGAACTGACCTCAAAGAAGTATTGCCATGTATTCTGTTGGGATTTTAGGAGGCCACGCATGAGAGTCGCCCTTGGAAACTGAGATCAAGGCCCAGGGTGGCTTTCCACAGAGCACTGGGAATCTCAGGAAGGATATCACATGATTTTATTTTTAAAGAATTGGCAGCCATAGTTGCAAGTCAAAGCACAAAAGGATCACACATTGTAGACCTCAAATGCCTGGTTTAATGTGACCTTCTATCCTGTCGTTGGGAATCATTGCCTGTTAGAATTCTCCAGAGATTTCATTGAAATAAGCTTCCTCTCCATTTCATGGTTCCTGAATGAATTAAACCCCACAGTGCCTCAAACTTCATCCTTGAAAAAAGGCTAGATAAATACCATTAAATTTTTGAAATTCCCATGAACAGGTGTCAGTGGAGAACCTTTGGATGTCTTATAGATGATCATGAGTGTACCAGACAATGCCTTGATTGACTGGGTTTCATGAAAATCATGTAGAACAGAGATGCCAGTAATTTGGAGCCCGATGAGTAGTCGGCCTAGAGCAGTGGAGTGTAGGTGTTTGTTAAAACATCTGTGATGGGGTCATGTGGATCTGCCATTGGCTTCCAAATGGTTTGTGACTGACATGGTGGCAGCCCCCATACCCTTGTATGTAAAGGCATCTTGTTATACGGAGAGGTTTCAGGGCAAGTTTAGAATCAGATTGCTATTGTCAAGGGGGCAAGCTATGTGGGATAGAAGCCTGGTTGGTGCACTCTCCTGCAGACCCTTAACAACACACGTGACAGAACTCCTCCAGCACTCTGTCCTAGTTGACCTCTTCGTATTTCGTGAAGCAAATACCAACCTCCAATGCAGCTGCAAGAAACACATGAAAAGTAGAGGAAGACCAAATGGCTTCAAAGTCCACACTGGGAGACACTTTGCCCCCAAATGGCAACAAATTACCTACAAAGAGAGATTCAGCCCTGCTGACTCATGTTTATTGGAAAATAAGAAACCATGTGCTCCAGGTCACACAGATGCAGACCCAGATTGATGGTCTCACTACAAAGAAGATTAAAACTCCTGACAACAACATATATTTCAAGTGCCCAACCTCAGAGGCAGTTTCTCAAGAAGTCTTTAGGCCAACAGAGCTCCATGTTTGTGGAGTTTTTACCATGTACCTTACTTTTCGAAACACCTCTACCACCTCCAAGGTTGTTAACTACTGAGAATTTTCCATTCCAGATGTGTATTCACAGATTTTTTAACTCTTCTTCTCTTATTGTGTCTTACTTGGGGTGAAGGTAATGTCAAGGCATTGTTCTGAATGAGAGTGGGAAACTTTTGGGTAGCACATATTTGCATAAACATTGGATTCATTTTCCAATTTTCTATTCGAAATACTGAATCCTGACTGTCAGAGGTAGAAGGAATTCTATTCTCCTTCAAAGAATAGCCTGACACTTACAAGAAACAGCCACAAGGAGACATCCTGTCTGAGAGAACATCCTGTAGCCATCTGTCTCCCTGAGACATCCTGCGGCCATCTGTCTTTCTGAAACTTCCTGAGGTTATTCACCTTGTGAAGACATCTAGGAACTGCCAATAAGAGAGATTTTCCCACATCCAGCATACAATTACCCTGTGTGAACAATAAAAGTTTGCAGCTTGATCAGAACTCCTGTCTGCTGTCATCTCTCGTGTCTCTTGTCCCTTCATTCCTCCCTATCTAGGTTCGCTGCCCACGGTGATGTGTCCTGCCGGCTGGGACATCTGGTGCCCACCGACTGGGGCTTGAGCTTTTGATTGAGGGGACCCAGTCCTCCTGGAAGATTTGGTCAAGCGGAGCTTGCAATAACTGCAGAAGACACCACCGAGAGACAGATCCAGGAGGAGCGTGGGGATGACGCATGGTGATTGACCCACTATGGGACAAGCAGTTTCGTCACATGATTTGTGTTTTGTCAGGCTACAGGAGTCCTTGCAGACATGGGGCGCGTGTTTAGAAAAAAGACTTAATTTTTTTTTTTTCATACATAAGAGAGCAGTGTCCATGGGTTTCTCTTGAAAGGACATTGATGGAAAAAAGATGGCCTTGGGGTAGGAGACTGTTTAAAAGATTATTAGAATCCTTTGGCCCCAGAAAAGTGCCTGTTCCCACCTTTTCTTACTGGAACTTAATGAAATTCTTAAAGTTCACCCTTTGACAATGGTACCTTAAAACTTGTAGAGGTTGGGGAAGAGGCTATGCAAATACTTCTCGTATCCCTCGGCCTGCCCATCAGTTAGTATAGACATAGACCCTTCTCAGGCTCCCCAGGACCATGGGAACCTTCCTGGTCCCCCTCAAAATACCACCCCTAATGATTAAGGCTCCAATGGTTACCAACTGCCTTTATCCAGTTTAAATTCCGGAGACTCATTGACCCCTGTAGAGGAGGCTACCTTGGAGAAGGAAGCAGCTCACTACCATTCAGAAGACCCTGCACCTCTCAAGACCCTGCCACAGCCTATAGGACTTACACATCCAACCCCTACTATATCCCTCCTGCCTTTTGTGCTCTGGCCCTTCAGGGTACAAATGCCCCCCCCCCAGATATTTTTTCCCCACTTCCCTTGCCTAAACTGGCTCCTTTGTGAGCATCCTTCCAACATAGACAGGAACAGATCCAACCTTTAAAAGAATTAAGATCCCTTCACTCTGAGCTCTGTTCATTAGCCTTAGGTATGGAGTCAAAGTAACTGGCCTACAGTGGTCTAATACAAAGGCGAAGCCACTCCATCAACCTGTGCTCGCCTTCCCAGTCACCACCAGTCAGATAGATAAGCCTGCCCAGGCTGAGGTCAAAGACTTAGACGAGGATCAAGAGGAGGAAGCGGAGAAATGGAATAAGGAGATCAGGACTCAGAGGATGAGGAGTTCAGCCCTAGGCAGGCAGGAACCCAGAGTCTACAAAAAATTAAGCCTGCATTTTCCTGAAAAACTTAAAAAGGCTTGTGCTCACTATGGCCCCTTTGCACCCTACATGTTGGCTTTATTAGAAAGCCACAGCACACAATGACTTACTCCCAATGATTGGAAATTTATAGACCAAGCTACCCTCAGTGCCAGAGACTTTCTCTTATGGAATGCAGATTTCAAAGAGCACTGTCGGGAAACTGCTCAAAAAATTTTAACTAAGGCCTCCTCTAAGACCGGGACTTATGTTAAGCTAGTGGGCAATGAGCCTTTTGACACTAAAACTAAACAGGCACATTTCCCTGCTGGACTTTTGATGCAGATTCAGATGGCTGGCTTACATGCTTGGAGACACCTCCCTCAAAAGCCTCGGCTACCACTTCCCTGGCAAAAATTCGACAAGGGCCCGACGAGCCTTATAGCGACTTTGTTCCCAGGCTTAACCTAGCTGTGGAATGCTTGTTTGGACCAAGTGAAAACAAAAGCTCTTTTGTAAAACATCTTGCCTTTGAAAACGCCAACCCGGCATGTCAGGATGTTCTTCAACCACATAAGGATAAAGGGAAACTTTCTGACTTTATTAGACTCTATGCAGGGGTAGGTGCAGCTCATGCCATGGGTCTTGCCCTAGGTGCCACCTTTACCAAGACCTTTCACAATCCTGGCTCACGTACTTGCTTTACTTGTAAACAACCTGGCCATTTTGCACGCAAGTGTCCGACAGGCAAAGAAAGCCTAGGAATAGCATCTCCTTCAACTGGGGCTATACCGCCCCAAGCTACCCTTTGCCCTAGATGTGGTAAAGGTCATCACTGGGCCAGTGAGTGTAGATCTAAGACAAATGACCTCAGACAGCCTATTTTTTCCTGCTTCTTGGGAAACTCCCTGCGGGGCCAGCCCCGGGCCACGACATCCCCCAGGACAAAACCAGGGGCAATAAGATTTTTTCCCTTCCAAACTCCCAACCTACCTCAAAATTCTTCTCCACAATTGCTTCCCTCCAACTAGCCACTCCAGGCAGCGCAGGATTGGACATCTGTGCCACCACTGAAACTATATTAGACTCAATGCAAGGGCCCCAGATAATACCCACTGGAATTATGGGTCCCCCTCCATCTCATATCTGTGCCCTTATTTTTGGAAGAGCCTCTACTAACTTACATGGTGTTCAGGTCTTCCATGGCATTAATTATAATGACTTCACTGGAGAAAAAAAATACTGGCCACAGCTATTAATGGAGTTTTGGCCATCCCAGCAGGAACAAGTCTTGCACAATTAATACTCCTTCCCTTGAATCCAGGAGGCACTTAACCACCCAAACCTACCGCGGGGGACTGCCTCCTTGGGCTGCTCTGATGTAAATTGGGTTCAACCCGTTTCTCAAAATAGACCCACCATTTCCTTACTTATTGAAGGAAAGGAATTCCAAGGAATTCTAGATACTGGAGCTGATGCCACAATTATTTCTCAAAAATATTGGTCATCAGCTTGGACCCTCACCCCATCCTTGACTGACCTTAAAGGGATAGGACAGTCAAAAAATCCTCTGGTCAGCTCTACGGCTCTTAGCTGGACTGATAAAGAGGGTAATAAGGGAATTGTCACTCCTTTCATTGTTCCTGACCTCCCTGTTAACCTATGGGCCCGAGATATTTTGAGTCAAATGGAAGTTATTCATGCCAGTCCCAATTCCATGGTGACTCATCAAATGCTTCGTATTTATTTTGTCCCTGGTATAGGCTTTGGGAGACTGAGACAAGGACTGGTTGAGCCAATAAAACCCATACAAAAAAGAAATACATATGGACTTGGGTATTCAGATTTTTAGTGTCAGTCTCTGACTCTCCTGTACCCCATGGAGATAAAATTATTTGGGAGACTCAGACTCTTGTGTGGTTGGATCAATGGTCTTTTACCCAAGAAAATTTGGAGGCTGCCTCCATGTTAGTGCAGGAACAGCTGGCAGCCGGCCATGTAGAGCCCTCAACCTCACCATCGAATACTCCAATTTTTGTTATCAAGTAAAAATCAGGCAAGTGGTGCCTTTTACAATATTTGTGTGCCATTAATAAACCTATGTGCCGAATAAGAGCACTACAGCCAGGCATTCCCACACCAGTGGCTATTCCCAAAAACTATTGTAAAATGATTATTGACTTAAAAGATTGTTTTTTTTTTTTTACCATTCCTTTACATCCTGAGGATAGACACTATTTTGCCTTTAGTCTCCCTCACCTTAATTTTCAGGGCTCTATGCAGAGATTTCAAAGGAAGGTTCTTCCCCAAGGTATGGCCAACAGCCCTAGTCTTTGCCAAAAATATGTTGCTCAAGCAGTATACCCTGTGAGAGAGCTATGGCCACAAATTTATATTTTACATTATATGGATGATTTGTAATTGCTGCACCTAATAACCATGACCTTAATAATTGTTACTTGGACCTTTACAAAATCCTCACTACCTTGGGACTACAGATAGCTCCTAATAAGGTTAAAACACAGGACTGTTATACCTATTTTGTCCTTAAACTTCAAGATAATCAGATCCAAATTCCTAAGATACAACTATGGGTGGACCATCTTCACACCCTTAATGATTTTCAAAAATTACTGGGGAATATTCAATGGCTAAAAACATATTTAAAATTACCCACTTGTATACTTTTGTCCCTTAATGATATTTTTGAGAGGTGATTCCCACCCCTCCTCCCCTCAAAAGCTTACTCCCGAGGCATGACAGGCATTAAACCAAGTCACAGAAGCCATTGCCAAACAGTTTTTTACAGAACATTCTTATAACCTTCCTCTGGTTCTGGTTATTTTACACACTCCTCATACACCCACAGGAATATTTCGGCAGCGAAATACACATTTTAGAAAAAAAGGCTGCCTTTGCTTTGGGTCCATTTACCCACCACATTCTCCAAGGTTATTACTGTTTTTCTTGCTCAGGTAGCTTCTATTATTTTTAAATGTCGTTTGCTATCTCGACAACATTTTGGCAAAGACAATGATAATATTTTAATTTCATATACTAAAGACCAAACCCAATTTTTACTACAGACAGAGAATGAATGGCGTATTGCCTTATTAGGCTTTTTGGGAACAATTGATAATCACCTCCCCAATGACCCCCTTTTATATTTTGTCCAGTTACATCCATTTATTTTTGCCAAAATTACTCAAAAGGCTCCCATTCCTCAAGTCCTTACTGTCTTTACAGACGGTTCCAGTAATGGCCGAGCAGTCTTTGTTGTCAATAACCAACCTAACACCTTTGATACTGTCTATCATTCAGCACAGTTTGTGGAATTGTTTGCCATAACACAAGTTTTTAAAACATTTCTTGATAATCCTGTTAATATTTATACATACAGTGCCTACATTGCTCATTCTGTGCCCCTGCTTCAGATTTCACCCACCATTAAGGCTTCTTCCAATGTGGCCCATCGGTTTCACCAGCTTCAGAAGCTAATTCAGGCCAGACAACACCCATTTTTCTTAGGACACATCAGGGCACACTCTGATCTTCCCAGCCCTCTAACACAAGGTAATGCCAAAGCTGATGCAGCAACTCGTTTCATCTTTTCAATTTTTGTTGGCTCCATTCAAAAGGCCACGGATTTACACAATCTTCACCATCTAAATTCCCAGAACCTTCGATAACTATGTAAAATTACCAGGCAACAGGCACGAGAAATAGTAAAAGCATGCCCTGGTTGCCCTGTCTCCCTCCCCATTCAACACTTGGGAGTTAACCCCCGAAGATTACTGTCCAATCAGTTTTGGCAAATGGATGTTACTCATTTTTCTGAATTTGGAAAAACCAAATATATACACGTTTCTGTAGATACCTTCAGCGGCCTTATTTTTGCATCACCACATTCTGGAGAGGCTATCAAAGATAGCCCGGCCGGCACTTTTACAATATGTCTTTTAGGCGCGATGCAAAATAATACCTATGATATTGATGTTGGAGTTCCTTCCTTTGGAAATTGCTCAACAGTACAAAACTATTCCTCACCCACCCCATCTCTTTGTCCCTCCAATGGCACAGTTTTTATGTGTGGAGGAAACTCGGCCTTCCTGAGGCTTCCATCGAATTGGACCGTTGGCTGTGTTCTTGCCTTATTACTCCCTGATATAACTATTGTCCCAGGAGACAAAACTCTATGCATTCCTAGTCTAGACACCTTAGTCAAAAGACACAGGCGGGCAATACAGGCCTTACCACTCTTTGCCAGCCTTGGAATAACAGCTGCTGTGAACACAGGTACAGCTGGCTTAGGCATGGCTATACACTCTTAGCGTCGCCTGTCTCAACAACTTATAAATGATGTAAAAACTCTATCAGGAACCATTAAAGATTTGCAGGACCTAGTAGACTCCCTGGCAGAAGTGTTCCTTCAAAACAGAGAAGGCTTAGATTTACTGACAGCTAACCAGGGAGGTATTTGCTTGGCCTTAGGGGCACGATGCTGCTTTAATGCCAATAAATCAGTCATAGTACGCACTAAAATTAAGCAGCTTCAAGAAGATCTAGAAAAGAGACGAAGGGAACTTTTTTGAAAATCCCCTCTGGACTGGGTTTAATGGATTTCTACCCTACCTTCTTCCCCTTTTAGGCCCTTTATTGGGTTTACTTTTAATGGTGTCCATAGGACCCTGCATTATATACAGGCTTGTACAATTTATTATAGAACAGATTAATATGTTGGCCTCTAAGCCCATACAGGTCCACTATCGTCACCTGGAGATGGAAGACCATGCTGCCAACATTTAAAAGGATGTTCTACCCTTCTCACAGGCTTATTTCTTAAGTTTACATCGCCACAGATCTCTCTTTCTTACATTAAACTATAAGTAACAGCTCTGACCAACCATCTTCTGCCATTGCCATAAGGGTTCGTCCTCCATGGGCCCCTTCACTTGGGGGGGGGGATGCACCCATGGAGTGAGGACGTTAGGCCATAATAACGGAGGATGCAGGATGGACTGCAGGAGGATGGATCCACGGATACCAAAACAGAAGACCTCTTAGTGACACGCTCTGGTGCATGGTGGTCGGCATGCTTCCCTTTTAAAGCCGTCTCCTCCAAAAATATGCCAAGGCCAACACGAAATCTTGTAAACATGCTCTCTCGAATCAGGAGATATTCAAAGCCCTGCTAGAGAAACAGAGCCTCTATCACCCCCTAAAACATTGGCCGGTAAGGTATGGTCAAATATTTTATATAATAAAGGGGGAGAGGTCAGGGGCTAGAAGGAAGTTCTCCTTCAAAGTATAGCCTGACACTGAAAAGAAACAGCCCCCTGGGAGATATCCTGCCTGGGAGACATCCCGCAGCCATCTATCTCCCTGAGACATCCTGAAGCCATCTGTCTTCCGGCAACATCCTGAGGTTATCTCACTTTCTGAAGACATCCAGCAACTGCCGATAAGAGAGCTTTCCCATCCACAGCATATAAATTTCCATGTGAGAACAATAAAAGTTTGCAGCATGATCAGAACTCCAGTCTTGCTGTAATCTCTCGTGTCTCTTGTCCCTTCATTCCTCCCCAACTAAGTTTCTTGCCCACGTTGATGTGTCCCGCCGGCCGGGACAACTGACACTAACCCATACCCTACTACACTCTGACAACTAATCCTAATATGATGGAGAAAAATAACCCAAACAGAATAGAAATACAAGCAGTTCAGAGGAGGCATGGTGTATATTTGGACTTGCCTTTTGCATGATATATGGTAGGTGTTATAAATCTAGTTAACAACACCTACTATCTTCCTAAGCTCCTGTTTTCTTCCTGAATTCTGGCCACTCTCCAGAATAGGCTCATGGTTTTGTGTCCACGATATGTACGACCTCCAAGTTCTGTGACATGGCCATGTACTGGATAGCTGAAGGGAATGCGAGCATCTCAGAAAACTCAGATATCAGTGTGACCAGGAAAGTCTCAGTGGAGAAACCCTGCTTTGGGCCTTTTGCTAACCTATTTGCCTGTTGCCATGAATGTCAGGAAGGTCTTTGCCTCAGGCCAGCCCTTTGTGAATCCTGAAGAAAACTGTTTTCAAATGGTAATAAATGGGCATCACCTGTGGCTCTTTGCTTAAATGCTTTGGAAAGGGATGTGTCTGAATCTGCCTCTTTGCCCTGTGTGAGGTAGTGGCTTAGATTCTCAGCACCAGTTGGATCTAAAGAAAAATCCAATGTGTGCATCCAAAACCAAAATGCAAAAAAGATCAGTCATGGTGTATGAAGTTTCCCACCTTCCTCTTTTAGGTTCCTGGCCTCCATCAAGTGAGAATAGGGATCCTTTGGGACAAATGAGTTCTTTCATGCCCTGTAGAGATGATTGGGTTTTCTCATGACTCCAAATAACATGAAGAAACTATACCTGACAGTCAGTAGGCCTCAAATTGGAGAAGCAGAGCAGTATTAATGGCAGACCTATGTGATCAATCCTGGTTCACAGAAATGGTGTCCAGGCTACCTGAGGTTAGGCAAATGAAGGGAAAGAGACCTTATTTTGGAAACTCTCTTTGGCTGTGCCATTCATGGAAACATCCAGCCAGAGGTTATGATGAATGTATATATGGAAGAAGATGAGGGCCTTGGTGGAGTGTTTTGGTTTTAATTGTGGTCATTTGTGTGGAGTTTGGAAGAGATGACTGGGTCCACCTGGGCTTGAACTCTGGTGTGATTCCCCTCAGAGACTGAGTTCAGTGACTGACCTCAGAGAAGTAATTGCTTTGGAAAGGGATGTGTCTTAATCAGCCTCTTGGCCTTGTGTGAGGCTGTGGCTTTGATTACCAGCACCGTATGGATCTAAAAATGATCCCATGTCTGCTTCCAAAACCAAAATGGCCAAAATTGCAGTCATTGTTGATGAAGTCTCTCGCCTTCCTTTGTAAGGTTCTGAAAGAATAAAAGAAATTGAAATTGAAACGTAAAGAAACAGGTTCTGTAAAGTTTCCAGGCTGCACGCAGAACCTGAAATTCCTGTGGCAGTTAAGACAATTCCCGGAACTACCCATTAGATGTGTGTTGAAATCTTCCCTGACCACCTAGTTACTTAACAACCTCTTCCCAAAAACCGTGCAGCTAAGCACATATACATCTCAGGGCTTCAACCAATCAGTTTAAATGTATACCCCTTCTCAGGGCTGACCAATCACCCCCTGCCTGAACTGTTCCCACCAATGAATGTGCAAATCATGTTTTAGAGTTGTTATTTGATTTTCCCACAGTATACGGTGATTTGCTAAAGGAAGCTAGGATGTATGCGAAGTCCCTGCCCTCTCTAAAGAATGTATATAAAATCTGCTCATGTTGTTCTTGGGGCTCTTTGTTTTTTGCTCCTCTGAAGTGAGCTGTGAGCCCCAGCATGCTGGACCCCCAATAAACCCTATGCTGTTTCATGAGAAATTCTCTTGGTGGTCTTTTCCTCCGACATTCGGCCCACCTTTTCATCTGGAGGCCCTAGCTGAGAAATCCAGCAGTGACGAACAAAAGACCCCAATGGACTCCTTTCAGAGTAATTAAGGTGTCTCTTTCTGGTTTCGGGTTTCATGTTAGGGCTTGGCAAAATGGCTGTTGGTGAAGAACATTAGCTCTCTGCGATGGTGGCTGACAGATGTGTCACAGAGTCACAGGCCACGTCCCTGGGGGAAACTCCAGAGGACTCGGGAAATTGAGGATTAGTAGATTCCTCAACTCGGTTATTGTTTGCTTCAGGATTCGGTTTTCCAGCCCATCAGGTTTTGCTGGCTACTCAGTTTTGTTCATTGTCAGGAACTCATGTTGAGTTTACTGTCTGTCTTTATTGTCTAACCCATCAGGTTTTGCCAGTTACTCAGTTCTAATCTTTTTCTTGGACTCATGTTAAACGTTTACTGTTTGTCTTTGTCTGTGTCACGTTTGTGTATTCACTGTCCCTGTTTGAGTAACTCCCATTATGGGACATTATGGGACAAAGCACTTCCATGCCTCTGTCCCTTAACCTTGATCATTGGACTGATGTTCGCTCAAGTACCAAGAATCTTTCTTTTTCAGTAAAATGCCGGATCTGGCAGACTCTCTGTGCTTCAGAATGGCCCATCCTAGGAGTCGGATGGCCCCGAGAAGAATCCTTCCACTTCCCTCTAATCCGAAAAGTCAGAGATATTGTCTTTCACCGGGGCCACTTGGCCACCCAGATTAACAGCCATATACCCCTTCCCCCACGATCTTATCATTCCAACATTCTGCTCCTCCCCCTCTTCCCTCCATTCTGAGTCACAAGACTGGACACTCCTCTCTCTCCTTATCCTCTACCCTCGCTCCCCAACCCACAACATGTTCCAGATGATCCTCCCGCCGCTGACTCAGCCTCTCCGCCGCTAGAGGCAATTGGGCCAGACCCAAGCCCTCCAGGGGACTTCCCCGCAGCAGCAGCAGCCCCTGCTCCCCTGAAGGAAGCTGGGCCACCTAAAGGAACCCACAGGGGATAAATAATATAAAACTCGGAAGCCCCTGTGATGCTCCCTCTCTGTCCCTACTTGCCCATGAACCGACCCAACTGGGACCCCAACACCTTTGAATGTAGGTAGCATCTGTCCACTTATCGCCGTTCTCTAATAGTGGGTCTCTGAGCGGCCGCCAGAGGGCCGACTAATTTGGCCAAGGTAAGAGAAATTATCCAAGGGCCTAATGAGTCTCCTTCTATGTTTCTGGAGAGAATTATGGAAGCGTATAGGAAATATATTCCTTTTGATCCTCAGGCAGAAGACCAAAAGCCATCTGTTGCAATGGCCTTTATCGAGCAGACTGCCCTAGATATTAAGAGAAAGTTACAACGTCTAGATGGATTATAAGATATGACCTTAAGAGATTTAGTCAGAGAAGCTGAGAAAGTATATTATAAGAGAGAAACTGAGGAGGAAAGGGAATAGAGGAGAGAGAAGGAAAGAGAACAAAAGAAGGAGGAAAGAAGCAAATGGCAGAGTAAAGCATTGCCTAAGGTTCTGGTCACAGCAGCAAATAGGCCAGAAGTTAAAAAGCAGGGATACATAAAGGCATACCTGGGCCCACGCCAAAGGCTGCCGTTGGCCTCAAATCAATGTGCCCACTGTAATAAAAAAGAACACTGGGCCAAAGAGTGCCCCCAAAAGAAGCAGCCACGCCAGCCCGCCGTGCTGACTCTAGAAGAGGACTAGGAAATTCGGGGCTCAGATCCCCTCCCCCAGCTCAGAGTAACATTTGAAGTTGAGGGGAACACAGTGAACTTTCAAGTGATTACAGGAGCAGTATACTCAGCCCTTAAGACTTCACTGGCCCCCCTATCAATTAAATCGTCCCTAGTTCAAGGGGCTAATGGCAATAGATATCAGGCTTGGACAACTAAGATGAATATGGACCTCGGAAAGGAAAAAGTCCACCACTCTTTCCTAGTAATCCCAGAATGCCCGGCCCCATTGATGGGCAGGAATATGCTTACCAAACTCTGGACTAGAATAACCTTTAACCCTAATGGTTCCCAAGTGGGGGTTCTAAAGCCTGCAGTATTAACTCCCATAGTAACATCTTTGACTATGTCTGTAGAAGATGAACATCAACTCTTCGCGCCCCCTAGCACTGATCAAACAGGCAAACTACCCCAGAAATGGATAAAAGATTATCCTAATGCCTGGGCAGAAACTGCTGGGTTAGGTCTAGCCATCAACAACCTCCAATAGTAGTAGAATTAAAAGCCTCTGCGTCTCCAATTAGTGTTAAACAATATCCTCTAAGCAAAGAAGCTAAGGATGGGATAAGGCCCCATATTCATAAATACCTGGGTCTTGGGGTCCTAAGGCCCTGTCAATCAGCCTGGAACACCCCCCGGTACCAGTAAGAAAGCCAGGAACTGGGGACTACAATCCTGTTCAAGACCTAAGAGAGATAAACAACAGAGTGCAGGACATTCACCCCACAGTACCCAATCCATATAATTTGCTTAGCACTCTGAATCCGGAGCAGAAATGGTACACTGTGCTGGACTTAAAAGATGCTTACTTCTGCTCGCCTCTACATAAGGACTGTCAGTTGCTGTTAGCTTTAGAGTGGATAGACCCAGAACCTGGAACATCTGGCCAACTAACCTGGACTAGACTCCCACAGGGGTTCAAAAAATCCCCCATTCTCTTTGATGAAGCCCTCCACAGAGACATCAATGACTTCAAAACTGCACACCCCGAAGTCACCCTACTCCAATAGTGGATGATCTTCTACTGGCAGCCAACACCAAGGAGACCTATGAGTCTGGGACCCAAGCACTATTATTCGAGCTTGCTCGGCTTGGATATATGGCTTCTGCCAAAAGGCCCAAACTTGTCAGCAAGAAGTAATCTTCCTGGGTTATTCTCTTAGGGGTTGCAAACGATGGCTCCCTGAGCCCAGAAAAAAAAACCGTTTTGCAGATACTGCCCCCATCTAATAAGAGAAAACTCAGAGAGTTTCTTGGGACTGCCAGCTTTTGCAGGTTATGGATTCCTGGGTTCGCATCTCTGGCTGCCCCTTTATACCCGCTGATAAAGGGGGATGCCCACTTCCAATGGACCCCTGAGCACCAACAAGCTTTTGATAATGTCAAAAAAAGGTGCTGCTATCTGCTCCGGCCTTAGCACTCCCAGATGTAGAAAACCCTTCACTCTCTATATCGAGGAAAAGAAAGGAATAGCACGGGGAGTGCTCACTCAGTCTTTGGGACCTTGGAAAAAGCCAGTAGCGTATTTATCCAAAAAACTGGACCCATTGGCTAGCGGGTGGCCCCATTGCTTAAGTGCTATAGCAGCAGCAGCCCTTCTATTAAAAGATGCTCATTAATTAACGTTGGGACAGAAGCTAACCATTATAGCCCCCCATGCCCTGGAGAGCATCATCTGTTAGCCTCCAGAGAGGTGGCAATCAAACTCCAGAATAAACCACTACCAGAGCCTCTTGCTTGACAAAGACAGAATAACGCTGGGACCCCCTGCTCCACTCAACCCACCTACACTGCTGCCAGAAGAATCATCAGGACCCGTCACTCATGAGTGTCAACACATACTGGCAAGGAAACAAGTATACAACAAGACTTGAAGGATCAGCCACTGCCTCGCCCTGAAGTCGTATGGTTTACGGATGGCAGCAGCTTCCTCCAAGATGGTAAGCGGCGGGCTGGAGCAGCAGCAGTTAGCAAAACTGATTTAATCTGATACTCTGGTCTCCCAGAAGGGACATCAGTCCAAAAAGCAGAACTGGTTGCCCTTATGAAAGCATTGGAACTAGCAACAGGGAAAAGGGCCACCATATAAACTGATAGCCACTATGCATTTGCCACTGTTCATATGCTCGGGACTATTTACCAACAATGCGGGCTATTAACCTCTGCCGGGAAAAAAATAAAAAATAAAGATGAGATCCTCCACCTTGGCTCAGCAGTGCAGGGCCATAAGGAACTAGCTATAGTGGACTGTCCCGGACACCAGAAGAGAAACAAGTCTGTGGCAGTTGGAAACAGAAGGGCAGATGAGGAAGCTTAATTGGCAGCCCTAAACGGAGTGACTCTGTTAACTTTTTCCACACCGGGGGGAACAAAAATCAGGAGACTTGGCCGCCCCGGAACATTCAGGCAACTTATCATCTGAGGAGACAGATACAGAAATCTGGGACCCTACAGAGCCAAGTTTACAATTTCAAAAAGCCCACCTTTATGTCAAACACGTACACCAGCTCAACCACTTAGGCTCAAAGAAGTTATAGGCACTCTTAAAGGACCGAAGAAAGGACTTATTATTGACTGACTCAAAGAGGAAAAAAATAGCTGAGCAGGTGACTAGAGCTTTTCAAGTCTTCCAATTAGTTAATACTTTCCCATCCAAGATTCCTGCAGGGAAGCGCATACGAGGAACCAGACCAGGACAATTCTGGGAAGTGGACTTTTCTGAAATTAAGCCAGCAAGGTATGGACTTAAATATCTCCTAGTCTTTGTAGATACTTTTTCAGGATGGGTCGAAGCCTTCCCCATGAAGAAAGAAACAGCTCAGATGGTGGTCAAAAAGATCCTAGAAGACAGTTTTCCAAGGTTCGGCCTGCCTAAGGTAATAGGGTCTGATAACGGACCGGCATCCGTGGCCCAGGTAAGTCAGGGATTTTCCAGGACCCTGGGGATTAATTGGAAGTTATATTGTGCTTATAGACCCCAGAGCTCAGGACAGGTAGAAACGATGAATAGAACCATCAAAGAGACTTAACGAAATTAATCTTGGAGACCGGCATAAAAAATTGGACTATGCTCCTACCTCATGTACTTTTTCGTGCAAGAAATACCCCTCCGCCCCTTTGTGTAACCTCACCCCTTATGAAATTCTCTACGGTGCCCCTCCTCCATTAAGGGACCTAACCCCAACTCTGAGATTAATGATTCCTTTCACACCCCCTTGCTAGACAGACTTAAAGCCCTTGAACAAACCCAGCACCCAGCGATACCTGTGGAAACAGTTGGCCACTGCTTATCATCCTGGAGACGAGGGAACTCCACATCGATATCAAGTGGGAGATTTCGTCTACATGAGACAGTATCGGGTGTCATCCCTGGAACCCTGCTGGAAAGGACCATACCAGGTGCTGCTTATAAGACCTACAGTGGTGAAAGTGGATGGGATCACTTCCTGGATCCATGCCTCCCATCTCAATCCTGTGCCCTGTCCATACTCTGGCTGGAAACTGGAACAGACTGGTAACCCTCTCAAGTTGCATGTCTGTGGTGTGGGTAGGGCTATGGATTCTTCCCCTGACCACCAGCAGTCCTAATCCCCATCAGCCTGTTCAGCAACAATGGCAAGTTATAAATCCTACTGGGCAAGTAGTGTGGTCTATTTCACATACAGCCCCCTTATGGACTTGGTGGCCATCTCTCCACCCGGACATTTGTCAGCTTGACATAGGCCTCTCTGACTGGGATCTCCCTGACATAGTGGACCCCACACAGATCCCACTAAAGCCCAAACCAGGGCAACATAGACCAACTTACCCCATGAATTATTGATGTCATCTCCCCAGCTCAGGTTTAAACTAGCCAGTCTTGTTTATTAAGTGTGCCCAGCTGATTTCTGAAGTCGCAAACAGGCCCAAACCTGTGGAGGACCCAGTGACTTTTATTGTAGATCTTCGGGTTGTGAACACACGGGAGCTACATTGTGAAACCCAAACTCCCCAGACAGTATGATTCGGTAGGATGAAATGACATCTGGATTGATCCCAATAAATGTGCCACTATCCAAGTGGTGTCAAAAACTTGCTGTGGAAAAAATAGTCTATGTTACCCCCTCAATATAACTTTCACTTCCAAAGGAAGGGGCTACCTCAGAACAACATGGCCTATGGGAAATACTTGGGGAATGCGATTCTATATTAATGGCCCTGGTTATGACTTTGGTCTCTGGTTCACCATCCAGCTTAAAAAGGAAGAAAATCCCACAGCAATAGGGCCCAATCCCCTCAAGTCAGGAATTAAGCCTCCTAAACCTCCCATGCCTAGATCTACCAAAACCCCTCTACCATCTCATACTTCGCAGTTTCCGTCTTTGCCTACTTCCCCAGTCCAGAGTACAGCTGACTCCTCCCTCTGGGAACTAATTAAAGGAACCTTTATGGTACTGAACTCCACACAGTCAGAACTCCTTGCATTTCAGCCCAGGTATTTGACAGCTCTGTACATTATTGTGTAATGGTGCAGATACCCCCCAGGGTGCTCTATCATGATCCAGAATCCTTTGAAGGTCTACTAGGTGGACAAACAACCCGATTTTGCCGGGAGCCAGTGTCCCTTACTCTAGCCATCCTATTGGGGCTAGGAGCTGCTGCAGGAGTGGGTACAGGAACAGCTGATATGATCCATGGGTCACAACAAATGGCCTGATTAGAAACAGCAATAAATCAAGTCTTGAAGACGTTAGAGACCTCCATCACAGTTTTGCAGGAATCCTTAACCTCTCTCTCTAAAGTTGTTTTACAGAACAGGTGAGGATTAGACCTCCATTTAATAAGGGAGGGGGGCCTCTGTGCTGTACTGAGAGAAAAATGCTGTTTTTATGCTGACCATACTGGAGTTGTAAAATAATCCATGAGTAAATTGAGAAAATGCCTTGAAGAGCACCAGAGAGAAAGGGAGATTCAACAAGTGTGGTTTGAGTCATGGTTTACCTTGTCCCCCTGGTTAACTACACTCCTATCAGCCTTAGCTGGACCCGTGATCATGCTTATGGTGTTGATAACTGTGGGACCTTGTTTGCTTAACCTCATAGTTTCCTTTCTCCAGGCTCAGATTGGGCAGGTAAAACTCATGGTAATCAGACAGAGATACACTTCACTGGCAGAAATAGAATGTGAGACCCCACAAAAATTATGATTCATTACTTTTAAAATTAAAAGTAGGCAGAAAAAGGAGAAATGAAAGAATTAAAATTAAAATTGAAACGTAAAGAAACAGGTTTTGTAAAGTTTACAAGCTGTGCTCAGAACCTGAAATTCCTGTGTCAGTGAAGAGAATTCCCGGAACTGCCCATTAGATGTGTTGAAATCTTTCCTGACCACCTAGTTACTTAACAACCCCTTCCCAGAAACCGTGCATCTCAGCACGTATACATCTCAGGGCTTCAACCAATCAGTTAAAATGTATACCCCTTCTCAGGGCTGACCAATCACCCCCTGCCCGAACTGTTCCCGCCAATGAATGTGCTAATCATGTTTTAGAGTTGTTATTTGATTTTCCCACAGTATATGATATTTGCTAAAGGAGGCTATGATGTATATAAAGTCCCTGCACTCTCTAAAGATTGTATATAATCTCTTCTCAAGTTGTTCTCGGGGCTCTTTGTTCTTTCCTCCTCTGAAGTGAGCTTTGAGCCCCAGCATGCTGGACCCCCAATAAACCATTTGCTGTGGCATGAGACAATAGGTGCTTGGGTTTTCTCATGTCTCCAAATCACATAAAGAATCTATACCTGACAGTCAGTAAGCCTCAAATTGGAGAAGCAGTGCAGTATTAGCGGCAGGGCTATTTGATCACTCCTGATTCAAAGGAAGGGTGTTCAGGCCACCCAATGCCCTTCTGGACTTCAAATATTACCTAGATTTCTGTTTTCATACTTATATTTCACCAGTATATTCTTGTAAATATCGCAGGTTCCCAATACCATAATTCATCCTGCAGAATGATTCCTAAACCAAATCGAACTTGTTATTACCCTTAACCATGCAATTTTTCCTCAATATAACTTAACAGAAGAACAAGGATATTGTTGGTCTTACAATACAGGAATGTAGGGGATCTTCCTCCTGCTGAGAACCTCAAAGTTCCGTGCAGAAATGATCCCTGAAGAAGATGTAGACACCTATGAAAGACCTGAGAGAGCAAAAGTCAACTTCCATGTAAAACAACCTGGTCAAAATGAAGGGATGTGTCTGAAAGCCTCTCTCTTCTTAATGTAGATTAAATCGACCAAACCAGGCCTGTGTGGAGAGCTGTTCCCAGGTGCCTATGGTTGATATACCATTCTATCTTGTGAAAGTGTCACAGGAAGTATCGGCAGCCTCCATCTCATGGAACCCTTGGAAGCAACTGTTAGGAAAAAGTGGTTGCCAACCCAGTGACCTCATTCAGTTGGTGAAGGAAGTGACCTATCACACTTCCTTGGTGATGGAACTCTCTGAACTCGGGATCCAGGAAGCCAGGCACCCAGAGCCAGTCCCAGTCCCAGTCCCAGTGGTCTCATTTGTTTGGATTTACCAAGGACAGAGTCAGTCTTTCTTAGTACCTACTGAAGTGAGAATGGCCAAATGCCAGGAGAGCTCTGAAGAGGGGCCTTTTCTGAGAAAGCAGGTAGTGGCTCAACCATGGCTCCTGACAACTTCACAGAGTTGGCAAAGAAGTCCAGGTCTGAGATAGGACAGGCCATTTTGGTGGAACATAGTATGGCCCACCAGTCAGAGGACACTCAGGATACTCACAGTCATACTTGGGGGAAGGAGATTCCGTTGTGGGTGTCTGTGTGAGTTTGTGGTTTTGTCTCATGTTCTGAGAATAGGTAGGAAAGGCGGTTTGTTTGTTTAGACTGGAATGTTTCTAGAAAGTCGTTTGACAACACGAGTGTTTCTATGTCTGTGTATCCCACTGAATCCGTTTTTGTAGACATTTGAAAAGAGAATTCATCAATGGTTGTGTCCTGTCTAGTAGAAAGCTTCCCAGCATTCATCTTGCCAAATTAAAGAATAAAGAGCTGCTTGCCTTATGGATGGGCAACACCTATTATCTTCTTAAGTTCCTCTTTTCTTCCTGAATACTGGCCACTCTCCAGAATAGCCTCATGGTATTATTTCCAAGATATGTACCACCTCCAAGCTCTGTGACATGATCATGTACTGGATAGCTGAAGGGAATGAGAGCATCTCAGAAAACTCAGATATCAGTGCGACCAGTAAAGTCTCAGTGGAGAAATACTACTTTGGACTTTTGCTTACCTATTGTTCTGTTGTCCTGAATGTCAGGAACGTGTTTGCCTCAGGCCACCCCTGTGTGAAACCTGAATAAATCAGTTTTCAAATGGAAAAGGATGGGCGTCACCTGTGGCTCTTTGCTTAATTGCTTTGGAATGGATGTGGCTGAATCAGCCTCTTTGCCCTCTGTGAGGCAGTGGCTTAGATTCTCAGCACCTGATGGATCTAAAGAAAGTTTCCAAGTGTGCATCCAAAACCAAAATGGCCAAAAGAGCAGTCATTGTGGATGAAGTCTCTCGCCTTCCTCTGTAAGCTTCCTGACCTCCATCAAGTGAGAATAGGGATCCGTTGGGTCAAACCAGTTCTTCAAAGCTCTGCAGAGGCTAGCCAATAGGTGCTTGGGTTTTCTCAGGACACCAATTCACATAAAGAATCTATACCAGTCAGTTGGCCTCAAACTGGAGAAGCAGAGCAGTATTAAAGAAGGGCTATTTGATCACTCTTGGTTCACAGGAATGGTGTCTAGTCCACTCTGACTTTAGGCAAATGAGGGGCAAGGGAGCTTATTTTGGACACTGTCTTGGGCTGCGCCCGTCATGGAAACCTCTAGCTAGAGGTTATTCAGAGTGTCTATGTTGAAGAAGATGAGGGCCATGTGGGAGTTTTTTGGTTTTAATTTTGGTCAATTGTTGGTGGTTAGAAGAGAATCCTGGGTCCACCTGGGCTGGAATTCTGGTGCGATTCCCCTTAAAGACTGAGTTCTGGAACTGACCTCAGAGAAGTATTGCCATTAATTGTGTTGGGATTTTAGGCGGCCATGCATGAGATTCGCCATTGGAAACTGAGATCTAAGCCTGGGGTGGCTATTCACCAAGCACTGTCAATCTCAGCCAGGACATCACATGATTTTATTCTGAAAGACTTGGCAGCCATTGTTGACAGTCAAAACACACATGGACCTCACATTGTAGACCTCAATGGGCCTGGCTTCATGTGGCCTTTTGGCCACTCTTTGGGAAGACTTGCCTCTGAAAATTCTCCAGAGTTTTCCTTGAAATGTGCTTCCTAAAAATTTAATGGTTCCTGAATGAATTGAAACCCACAGTTTCTCCAACTTCATCCTTGAAAAATGTCTAGATAAATACCATGAAATTTTTGAAATTTCCACGACCAGGTGGCACTGGAGAACCTTTGGATGTCCTGTTGCTGATCAAGAGTGTACCAGACAGTGCCTTCCTTGACTGGGTTTCATGAAAATGGTGTAGAACAGAGCTGCCAGTATGGTGGAGCCTGCTGAGTAGTGGGCCCAGAGCTGTGGTGTGCAGTTGTGTGATAAAACATCTGTGGTGGGGTCATGTGGATATTACTTTGGCTTCCAAATGCTTGTGACTGACTTGGTGCAGCCAGCATACTTTTGTATATTAAGCCATCTTGTTAGATGGAGAGTTTTCAGGGCAATGTTCAGAATCAAGTTGCTACTGTCAAGGGGGCAAGCAATGTGGCGTAGAAGCCTGGTTGGTGCATTCTCCTGCAGACCCTTACACACCACACGTGACAGAACTCCCTCCAGCACTGTGTCCCAGTGGAACTCCTTGTATTTTGTGAAGCAAATACCAAACTCCCAGTGCAGCAACAAGAAACACAACAAAATTGGAGAATGACCAAATGGCTTCACAGTCTACACGGAAAGATTCTTAGACCCCAGTGGCCACAGTAAACCCACAAAGAGAGAATTCAGCACTGCTACCTCATGTTCATTGGAAAATAACAAACCATGTCCTCCATGTAACAGATGCATACACAGCTTTGATGGTCTCACTACAAAGGAAGCTAAAGCTCCTGAAAACAACATATATTTCAAGTGTACAACCTCAAAGACAGTTTCCCAGATGTCTTGAGGCCTGCACACTTCCATGTTTGTGGAGTTTTTACAGTCTCCATTACTTTTGGAAACTCCTCTACCACCTCCAGTGTTGTGAACTCCAGAGCATTTTCCATTCCAGATATGTATTCCTAGATTTTCTAACTCTTCTCCTCTAATTGTATCTTACTTGGGGCTAAGGTAATGTCAAGGCATTGTTCTGGATGAGAGTGGGAAGATTTTTTTGTAGCACATATTTGCATACACATTGGATTCATTTTCCAATTATTCATTCAAAATACTGAATCCCTCATAGTAACCCACTCCCTACTAGACTCTGACTACAAATCCTATTATGATGGATAAAAATAGACCAAACCAAATTGAAATACAAGTAGTTCAGAGGATGCAAGGTTAACATTTGGACGTTCCTTTTGCATTATATATGGTAGGAGTTTTAAATCTAGTCATTTTTTTGTTGAAACACTTCTCCATGTGTTTTGAAAGTTAACAAATATGTGAATTCATGTCTCCATTTCTCTGTAGCCTATTCAGCACATATATTTTTATATGCACATATAGAATCCTACCTGGTACCACACGTACATTCTTGTGAGGTGGCTCACTTGGCAGATACAAACTGTGAGAAGAGATCACTCCTGTTAAACACTGTTGAAACTGAAAATTCAACCTATGAGTGAGTATCCTAGCTGAACAACATTATACATAAATTCATGTTCAGTAAAATGAATATTTTTAGATCTGTGGATGATATATATTTCATGGTGAATTTCATTTGGCTTGTATATTAATACTTTTTAATTTCTGTGTGTGTATTTTAATATATATATATATATATACACTCTCCAGAGTTTTCAAAATATGAAATAAATGTATCTTATTATGTACTCCCTAAATTCATTAATATTTAAGTGCGTATTTATAATCAACTTTTCATAAGATTATTCTAAGACATATTCATCCTCCTGAAATACGTATTTGTTTCCTAGTACTGAAAACTAAGTTAAGTGAATTGTGCATACATATCCTAATATTTTTACACTAATTGACCCAGGTTAATATAAATGCAAGTAGATTTCTATAGGACATGATGTGTATTTTGACGTTCATTTTTTTTCAACACTTGTACATTACTATTTCCTCAGTTTATGCACATCATAAGATATATATTTCATCCACAAGTTCACAAATTTAAAGGCTTTTGTTTCACTTTCAATCACTTCCTGCTTCAGAACACATGTATTCCTCCAGGTTACATGACTGGGCTTTTCATGAGACTTCTTTCCAAACACATTATTTTCGATTTCCACAATTACTTTGGAAGCAAAACTTACACATTCTTCATGATAAACCATAACCCTAATATTACCATTAGATGTATAACTGGTTTGAATGAATGGATATATATCAGTATAAGGCTTCCTGTATATTTTCAGATATCAATTTGAACCATTATTTAAGTTGGAACCAGTTATATTATTTATTCACAGTATGGTCTATTCATGCATTATTTCTATATTCATAGACACAGTGTACACCTATTTGTATTCAAAATACTAATTTACACGTCTTCAAAATACTGTTCCTAGAAATGGTGAAAGAAATACTCATGTCACCTGATCTACATATACATTTTATCACAGTAATATTCTGGAAACAAAAAGCAAATGTCACACTTATGATTGTACTAAAGCCTAAATGGAAATTGAACATGGATTACTAAAATCATCCATGTCCAGTTTGCCTATTGCTCTCAAATGTGGATCCTATTGGTGACTACATATTTGTTTCTTCCTAAGATTATATATTCAACCTCAAACCTGTTGAAAATGTCTAATCCAATTACTCACCTTATACTTTGCCTGATTTCCTAATGTCTCTATTGATATATATTTTCCCCAGTTCATCATTGTGACTGCCTCTTAACATGTGCTGACATTTACGTTCACTCTCTACATGAAACCCTATTGCTAAAGACCATTTTGTCCAAATCCTATACTCACTCATCTTTCTAAAACTACCGTCTATCTTTCTAATCCTACCGACTATCCCTTTTTGACTGCATGTTCTCTTCGACATTCAATCATCCAAGGTACAATATCCTATACCATTGTATATTGATTTATCTGAGACATCTGTGCAGAAATTAATTCAAAGCTAAGTATCCCAATCAAGGGCCCAATGCCCTTCTGGGCATCAAATCTTACCTAGATTTCTGTTTTCATACATATATTTCAACTGTATATTTTGTAAATATCACATGTTCCAATAACCATTATTCATCCTGCAGAATTATTCATAACCCAATCGAACATGTTGTTAACCCTAACCATGCACTGTTCCCTCAATCTAACTTTACAGAAGATCAGGGAGAGAGTTGGTCTTCCAATACTGGATTGTAGGGTATCTTCCACCTGATGAGAACCTCAAAGGTCCATGCAGAAATGATACATGGAGAAGAAGGCAGCTATGAAGGACCTGAGAGAGCAAAAGTCATTTTCAATGTTAAACAACCGCGTCAGGATGAAGAGATGTATCTGAATCAGCCTTTCTCTTCTTAATATAGAGAAGATGGACCAAACCAGGCCTGTGAGAAGAGCTGTTCCCGGGTGCCTATTGTTGATATACCATTCTAACTTGTGAAACTGTCACAGAAAGTAGGGGCAGTCTCCATCTCCTGGGACCCTTAGAAGCAAATATCAGTACACACTTCCTTGGTGATGGAACACTCTGAACTTGGGATCCAGGAACCCAGGCACCCAGAGTAAGTCCCAGTCCCAGTCCCAGTGGTCTCAATTGTTTGGATTTACCAAGGACAGAGTCAGTCTTTGTTGGTACCTACTGAAGTGATAATGGCCAAATGCCAGGAGACCTCTGAAGAGGAGCCTTTTCTGAGAATGCAGGTAGTGGCTCAACCATGGCTCCTGACAACTTCACAGAGTTGGCGAGGGAGACCAGATCTGAGACAGAACAGGCCATTTTGGGGGAACATAGTATGGACCACCAGTCAGAGGACACTCAATATATTCACCAACATACTTGGGGGAAGGAGGTGCCGTTGTGGGTGTTGGTGTGAGTTTGTGGTTTTGTCTCTTTTCTGAGAATAGGTAGGAAAGACTGTTTGTTTGTTTGGACTGGAATGTTTCTAGAAAGTCGTTTGACAACGCGAGTGTTTCTGTCTGTGCATTCCACTGTATCTGTGGTTGTAGACATTTGAAAAGCGAATGCATCAATGGTTGTGTCCTGTCTAGTAGAAAGCTTCCCAACATTCATACTGCACAATTTAAGAATGGAGAGAGGCTTGCCTTATGGATGGGCAACACCTACTATCTTCCTAAGTTCTTGTTTTCTTCCTGAATACTGGCCACTCTCCAGAATAGCCTCATGGTTTGGTTTCCAAGATATGTACCACCTCCAAGCTCTGTGACATGGCCATGTACTGGATAGCTGAAGAGAATAGAAGCATCTCAGAAAACTCACATATCAGTGTGACCATTAAAGTCTCAGTGAAAAAACACTGCACTGGGCCTTTTGCTTACCTATTGTTCTGTTTTCCTAAATGTCAGGAAGATCTTTGCCTCAGGAAACCCCTTTGTGAAGCCAGAAAAAAAGAGTTTACAAATGGAAATGAATGGGCATCACCTGTGGCTCTTTGCTTAATTGCTTTGGAAAGAGATGTGGCTGAATCAGCCTCTTTGCCCTGTGTGAGGCAGTGGCTTAGATTCTCAGCACCTGATGGATCTAAAGAAAGTTTCCAAGTGTGCATGCAAAACGAAAATGGCCAAAAGAGCAGTCATTGTGGATGAAGTCTCTCGCCTTCCTCTGTAAGCTTCCTGACCTCCATCACGTGAGAATAGGGATCCTTTGTGTCAAATCAGTTCTTCAAAGCCCTACAGAGGCTAGCACATAAGGGCTTGTGTTTTCTCATGACACCAATTCACATAAAGAATATATACCAGACAGTCAGTAGGCCTCAAATTAGAGAAGCAGAGCAGTATTAAGAGCAGGACTATTTGATCACTATTGGTTCACAGGAAGGGAGTCCAGGCCACCCTGACTTAAGGCAAATGAGGGGCAAGGGAGTTCATTTGGAAAACTGTCTTGGGCTGTGCCACTCATGGAAACCTCCAGCCATTTATGTAGAGTGTCTATGTGGAAGAAGATGAGGGCCATTTGGGAGTGTTTTGGTTTTAATTGTGGTCATTTGTTTGGTGGTTGGAAGAGATGCCTAGGTCCACCTGGGCTTGAACTCTGGTGTGATTCCCCTTACAGATTGAGTTCAGGAACTGACCTCAGAGAAGTATTGCCATGAATTGTGTTGGGATTTTAGGAGACCACGCATGAGAGTTGCCTTTGGAAACTGAGATCAATGCCCAGGGTGGCTTTCCACAGAGCGTTGTCAATCTCTGCCAGGGCATCACATTATTTTATACTGAAAGACTTGGCAGCCATCGTTGACAGTCAAAACACACATGGGCCTCACATTGTAGACCTCAATGGGCCTGGCTTCATGTGTCTTTTTGGCCACTCTTTGGGAAGCCTTGCCTCTGAGAATTCTCCAGAGTTTCCTTGAAATGTGCTTCCTCAAACATTAATGGTTCCTGAATGAATTGAAACCCACAATTTCTCCAACTTCATCCTTGAAAAATGGCTAGATAAATACCATGAAATTTTTGAAATTTTCATGACCAGGTGGCACTGGAGAACCTTTCAATGTCCTCTTGCTGATGAAGTGTGTACCAGACAGTGCCTTTATTGACTAGGTTTCATGAAAATGATGTAGAACAGAGATACCAGTATGTTGGAGCCTGCTGAGTAGTGGGCCCAGAGCTGTGGTGTGCAGGTGTGTGATAAAACATCTGTGGTCGGGCCATGTGTATCTGCCATTGACTTCCAAATGGCTTGTGGCTGACATTGTGCAGCCAGGAATCACTTATATGTCTGATAACTCTCCATATAAGGCATCTTGTTATATGGAGATGTTTCAGGACAATGTTCAGAATCAGGTGCAGTGGTCAAGGGGACAAGCTATGTGGGATAGAAGCCTGGTTGATGCATTCTCCTGCAGACCCTGACCCATCTCATGTGAAAGAACTCCCTCCAGCACTGTGTCCCAGCTGAATTCCTTGTATTTTGTGAAGCAAATAACAAAGTCCCAGTGCAGCAGCAAGAAACACCATGAAAAGTGGAGGATGACCAAATTGCTTCACAGTCCACACGGGGAGTCACTTAGCCTTCAGTGGCGACAGTTTACCTACAAAGAGTGAATTCAGCACTGCTGCCTCATATCCTTTGAAAAACAAGAAACCATGTCCTCCAGGTCACATAGATGCAGATCCAGCTTTGATGGTCTCCTTAGAAAGAAAGCTAAAGCTCCTGACAACAACATATATGTCAAGTGCCCATCGTCAGAGGCAGTTTCTAAGGAAGTCTTCAGGCTGCAGAGCTCCATGTTTGATAGCTTTTACCTATTAGACCAGGATGCAAGAAAAGACCACTGACTCCAATTAAAATCAAGTTAAAGCAAGCTTATATTTTCCACTGCCCAGGTGGCCTCTCCCTCCCAAAACAGTGGGAACAAGACAGCCACCCAAATTTCCTACAGCCCAGGTTTATAACCCAGAATTTTACACTACAGGGGGGTTAAAATATCAGAACTCTGACAAGCATCAATCTAATGGTAGTTTATATATATATTTGCTGGCCCCAACATCAGAATTTATGAAGACCATTAGAGCCTCAGAGAGGGTCATTGTCTGGCCAGGGAAGGCCAGTATTTATGAGGTGTCAATAAAGTTTTATAGAGGGCTGTTCCTGGTCAAATAGCCAGGCATTGGTGAGTTCAAGGCCACGGGCAGGCATTGCAAGCAGGTTCAGAATTTGGTGTAATTTATAGTTAAGCCAAAATTTTCTTTTCATGGCTTTGTGGCAAGATGGATCCCAATTTTAATAAAAGATCAGGTTGGGTGTATCATTCCCCCCTTTTCTAATGTGTCCCTTTCAAATCTTTGATAGGGTAGGGGAAGAGCACTGAGGGAATTTTAATACCTCACGTAACAGTCTCCATATTTTTTGAACTCACACAAAACCAGTCTCCCTGATTTTACCTGACTTAATTAATTACTTAAAATGAAAGTCTATTTATTTTTGGCTCCATTGTTGTAAGAAGAGTGGCGTCACTCATTTTGGCTTCTTCTGAGCTGAGAGAGGGTGACATGAGGGGGCACAGCATGAGGGACATGAGTTGCCTTTTAGAAGTCAGTTCGGTTTGAAGTCTGGTTGTGGTAAAACAGTTTGTAAAGTCATCTGGGGATGGTTCTTCTATGAGAGAAACAAAAACCATGAGTACTGAATAAATGTTGCAGCAGCTGAAACAAGTCACTGTATAGATGTACCCTCATCTGTCTTCAATATCCCCAGTTATCAGGACTTTCAACTTAATATTTAACTTTTAGTGTCACAGTTGTCCCACCCCATAAGATACAGTTTAATAATTTAATGTCATCTGATCTTGCAAATTCCTTTTACTAGTATGACCTCTGTGTGTAATAGAGAAACCTTTAATTCTGTTAGTCAGGGCTGGATAATCATACTAGCAAACACCAAGCCTACCTGTGTAGGTTAGGAATATCTGTAGGCCTTAAACAAAAAACTTCTGCCTCTGGTAGCTCCTCTTGATAGTCTCTTTTTATTCTCATCAGGCATTCCTCTCTGAGAATCCTTCTTTGTAGCCTCCAGTCTTACTTATTTTGGGAGGCTACCATAAAGTGTATACGTGAAAATATTTTCATTACTATTATTATTTAAAATGCCCAGGAATGGCTGTATTTTGGGTTTATCTGTCTTTGCTAAGAGTTTAAGATGAAGCAGTAAAACTGACTTTTGTTTCTATCTATTGTTAACAGTCAGCTGAGATTTTATGGGAGTCATTTCTGGGGAAACTTGAGAGCAGCTTCTCAGTTCTGCTAGTGCCATTTGCGCTACGTGATTCCAGGTCTTGCTTGACCATGTGGCTTCTCTCAGAAGCATCAGGAATATCTCCCTTCTCTGATGACTCTCTTCTTCGTAGAAAATGCACTGATTGGCTTTCTGTTCTCCAGTGGCCTCATTAATCTTCCTGATCAGGAGTTTATGTGGCTGAAAGTTGCAAAGTTCTTTAGAGAAGTCTCCTGTTCCCTGGATACAAACTGACTCAGAGGGCAAGAGCCAAAATTTGTTTTATTGTCCCTTTTCATTTAAATTAAATTTTAAATCCTAATCTTAAACATCCAGCAAATAAATTTTAACAGCCTTATATTAAGAGTACTGTGCTTTAATGTCTATAATTTAAAATTATTTATCTTTTTATTATTTGGGATCTGTATTTTTCTGTCTTGTAGGTGATGCCTTATTATCTTAAATTAACCAATGTTGTGTTCAAAAGCAACTCTTTTGTAAAACACTAACAGCGAATCTTTAGTTAACTTATAAGGAAATTACAAAATAAAATTAACAAGAGTAAAAATACTTAGTTCGTGTAATAGCTACCCTGAATTTTTGGCTGAGTTATAAATTATATCCCCTTTTTGAGATCCTAGTAATCTTGACAGAAAAAAAAAAAAACTTCTGAACATAACTTTAAATTAAATAACATCTGACCTACTGCTTTCGTAGTTATTCTCACATGTTGTAAGATGAGACACAGAGCCTTATCTCAGGTAAGGCAGGGCTCTATATAAATCTTAAGTCTTTTAGTTCTAAAGCTGATCTTTTTTTTTTTTTTTTAAATATCATCTTACACAGTTTACATAAATTGTTTGAGGTCATATGAACATTAGCTAACACCATATGATATCACATTTAAAACATGAATTAAAGAAAGGCTGAAAGTTTTTAACCTTTACATAGATTAGGCGCTCATTAACTTAAAAATATATTTAAAATTTTCCCCAATGTAAAAAGTAACATAAAACTTTACATATCTTATTGATAACAAGTAAATAAATCCCCAATATATATATATTTTTTACCATACAACTTCAGAACACCAGCTTGATGTAATGCTCTTTTAAAGTTTCTACCTTACAGACTTGTATACCTGGAAGATATGAGCACATTAATAGCATCACAATGACATTGATGTTTTTACATTAACCAAATTTAGCTTTTAAAGAAATTCCAGTACAGTGCTCTAAAATAACAGTTCTTATTTAATCAGTTGTTTAATTTTTATGGTTGCTTGCTCTAGAAAAATAAAAATAAACACAATGTTATGGGTAAACTTTTGTTTTCAGAAATTTGTGTCGCTTTATCACATGACTGATTTTTACAATCTTATACAGACTTTAGAACAAACTTATACAGACCTTACTAAATCAATCAGATATCTAACAAAAGTACTCATGAATGAGTAATCCCATATCAAATTTACTTCACTTATTTATCAAAATATTAGAGAAATGTATTGAACAGTGTAAACCATTTTTTTGTTAAAGGAAAAGTCCTAGAACCAAGGCATATTAGACATTTTATAGACATTAATATTTTATTAGATTTTTGAGCAGCTAGAAAAACTTGTAAGCTTAAATTTAAAGACATTTATTGTTATTTGTTTATCCAAATTTAAAGTGAACCATTTAACTCACGTGAATTAGAGATCTTCGAATCCACTTTTTAAAATTTGTTTTTATGAGTGCTTTTTTTTAATGATCGCTCCTTATATATGTTAATTTGTATATCATATATATGATATACGAACATATGGATATATGGACATACAACACATAACAAAAGTGTGCACAAATAATAATAGTAAGGCCTTGTAGCTTTTCACTGGTGAAATCTCCATTGCAATGTTTCAGAACTCCACTGTTGGTCAAAGATAGAACTGATGAGAAAAATATTAACCTAGTTCTCTAGGATCAAAATAATGAGCTCAAAAAAAATACAGAATCTAAGGAAAAAAATGAGAGTCCTAGAAAAAATGACTGGACAGTAATTAGTAAATACCATACGATTTACCTTTTTTTTCCCACTTAGACATCAGATCAGTCTCCTACTG
This sequence comes from Callospermophilus lateralis, assembly GCF_048772815.1. Classification (NCBI taxonomy): domain Eukaryota; kingdom Metazoa; phylum Chordata; class Mammalia; order Rodentia; family Sciuridae; genus Callospermophilus; species Callospermophilus lateralis. The sequence continues at coordinate 542,941 of NW_027514973.1, read as the reverse complement.
AGCTTGCAGGCTTCTTTCATTTACATTTCAACATAAGTCCTGGCTGAGTTCTGGAAGGAGCTGGACAAAACTGCTATTCTGAGCGGACACCTCAGGCCTAAGGCACTTTAACCATAATTTTCAGGTGAGGATGTTGAAAATTATGATTCAATTTTAAGATACAATTCAAAATTTTATACCTTAACATCTTGTTTTGTCAACAGATACCATACTATGATTTACTATCCTTGTCCAAATTAATGCACTGACACACTGTGACATTTTCCCAGGCTACCCAATTAAAAATTGGTGAAAAAAAAGACTAAATGATTGGGAAGTTACTTGCCAACTTGGAAGTAGAATTCTTTAGTTTTCCATTTTAAGTATTTAAGTTCTCTGGCATGAATTATCTGAAATCATAAACTAAAAAATTACCTAAACCCGACTTTTAACTGCAAGATTGAGCAATGCTACAAAAACCCATCCAGATACCATATTGTTACAATAAAACATCATCATTTAGACACACATTCAGCTAAGATCATTCCCAAGAAACAATTTATAATATCAACACATTATTGCACATGTCTTAAATGGCCAGAAACAAAGACAAAAGACAGACAGAAAGGAGCTCCAGACTATGGCTGACAGGACAGAAGCCTTTAAAACAGCAGATAAGAGAAAAATCTCCTACACCAGTGGCATGATAGATGTCCCCACAAGGGCATCAGATGTTTTCACAGAGGGGCAACCTGAAATGTAATATCAAAGGTCTCCATGGTGACTTTACTGCATTTAGTGTCTCCTTTTTCTTTTTCTCTTTTTTAAGAAAACAGAGGTGGCATAATACTTACAGTGCAGGGAAGGAAGGAGGGAATTTACTGAAGCATCAGGACTTCGGCAGCTGCTGGGAGTCCCTCAGTCCCGTCTTTTACTTACAGGATTAGCTCCTCTGGTTTGGTTCCACCCCAAGCATGCTGAATCTCCTAACATTTCAGTAGTCAGCTCTCAAAAATTCCGGGGTCGGGGGGGTATCAAAATTCGTAACTTAAATTTCGGTTCTGGACCTTGAAGCCAATTAATACCAATTTAATATAAGGACAGGGTTTGAGAAAAAGTAAAAGGGAGGTTTACTGCTTTGCTAACAAAGGATAAAAACAGGGGACTCTGTCCAAAGTTGTGACTCTCTTGATCTGGAGGGACAAGGGGTTTTAAAGGAGCTTCACTTGTTAACCTGCGAGATACTCAGTTATTAGGCCTCCAGCAGGCATTGCCCTCTTCAGTGGGTGTGCTCCACACAGCCAGCTAGGCGCTTCTCTCATCCTGCTTAACAAAGGGGGGTATAGTGCATCACATTTCTTTAAAACACAGTCCAAAGGGGTGACAGGCTTACATGCTTTATTACCCATTTTCACGTCCAATATCCTTAAGTTTTTACCACAGAAATCACACAACAAAACGCACAAATCAAACAAATAAAAAACATTTAGAACACAGAACAAAACACAAAAAAAACAGAAACTCGGTGAATAAACAGAAAACCAGAGGAGCAATGCAGCGTCTTGCTAAAGCTCCGGGGTAGGAGCTCCTGCGTGCCAGTCGGCACCTCTCTACACTTTCAGAGGTATTCCCTACAGAAAAGAACAGAGGAAAGAAGGATTCCTATTACTGTCCCGGACAGGAGTATATGTGAGCCTTCCCAGGCCCCCTCTCTGTCATCAGAAGAGTACTCCCTTAACCGGATATCAGATGTTATAAAGGCGCCTCTTACCTATGAAGGCCTCCTCCACCAGGTGCTTGATAATAGTTTTAGTGCGATGGTTCACTGCAGTGATCCACGGAATGAAGGCTCATTCCAAGGCCTTGGAACTTGGCTCTCCAGCCTGGAGTCCTGGAGGATAGGCCAGCTTCAGAATTTCCAGCAGTCTGGCTTTGTGATCTGGTCGGGTCATGTTGCTGGGGAACTCCAAAATGTTAGTCCAGGACACAAGAAAAGACCACTGACTCCAATTAAAATCAAATTAAGGCAAGCTTAATATTTCAACCAGCCAGGCTGCCTCTCCCTCTCAAAATGGCGGGAACAAGACAGCAAACCCACCTTTCCTACAGCCCACCTTTATAGCCCAGAAAGTTACACAAAAGGGGGGTTACAGAAAACAGAACTTTGACAAGCATCACACTAATTGTAGTTTACATTTGTTTTTTCTGGCCCCAGCATCAGAAATTATGAGGACCATTAGAGCCTCAGAGAGGGTCATTGTCTGGCCAGGGAAGGTGAATATTTATGAGGTGTCATTAAAGTTTCAGAGAGGGCTGTTATCTGGTCAGAGAGCCAGGCATGGGTGAGTTCAAAACATGGTCAGGCATTCTAAGCAGGTTCAGAATTTGCAGTAATTTATAGTAAAGCAAAAAATTATCTTTTCATGGCTTTGTGGCAAGATGGCTCACAATTTTAATGAAAGATCATGTTGGGTGATCAACCCTGTCCCGTACTTTTGGAAAATCCTCTACCACCTCCAAGGTTATGAACTCCTGAGCATTTTCCATTCCAGATATGTATTCACAGAATTTCTAACTCTTCTTCTCTAATTGCGTCTTACTTGGGGCGAAGTTAATGTCAAGCCATTGTTCTGGATGAGAGTGGGAAGAATATTGTGCAGCACATAATTGCATACACATTGGATTCACTTTCCAATTTTCCAATTGAAATACTGAATTCCTGACAATAACCCATACCCTTCTAGACGCTAACTACAAATACTAATATGATGGAGAAAAATAACCCAAACGGAATTGAAATACAAGCAGTTCAGAGGAGGCATGGTGTATATTGGACTTGCCTTTTGCAAGATAAAAGGTAGGTGTTATAAATCTAGTTATTTTTTAATTGAAATAGTTTTATATGTGTATTAAAGTTAACAAATATGTGAATTCCTATCTCCCTTTCGCTGTAACCTATTCAGCACATTAATTTTTATATACACATATAGAATCCTACCTGATATCACACGTACATTTTTGTGAGGTGCCTGACATTGCAGATACAAATTGTGAGAAGAGATTACTCCACCTAAATGCTGTTGGAACTGAAAATTCAAGCTAATGGTGAGCTTCCTAGTTGAATAACATTATACATAAATCCATGTTCAGTAAAATGAACATTTTTGGATCTGTGGATGATATATATTTCATGGTGAAATTCGATTGGCATATATAATTCTACTTTTGAATGTCTTTGTTTGTGTGTGTGTGTGTGTGTGTGTGTGTATATATATATATATATATATATATATATATATATATATATACAAAATAAATCTCCAGATTTTTCAAAATATGAAATATATGTGTCTTATATACACTCCCTAAATTCATTCATGTTCATGTATGTGGATTAATAATCAACTTTTCACAAGATTATTCTCAGAAATATTCATCCAGCTGAAATACATATTTGTTTCCTAGTACTGAAAACTAACTTCAGTGAAAGGTGCAAACAAATCCTAGTATTTCTACATTAACTGACCTAGATTAACATCAATGCTAGTAGATTCCTATGGGACATGATGTGTATTTTGACATTAATTATTATTCAACACTGGTACATTACTATTTCTTCAGTTTATGCACATCATAGGATATATATTTCATCCATTACTTAGCAAATTTATAGGCATTTGTTTCACTTTCAATCACTTCTTGCTCCAGAACACATGTATTTCCCTATGTTTCTTGACTGGTCTTTTCATGAGACTTTTTTCAAATATATTATTTTCAATTTCCATGATCAATTTTTAAGCAAAACTCACACATCCTTCATGATAAAACATAACCCTAAGATGACCATTAGATATATAACTGGTTGGAATGATTGATTGTGCATCATTATAATATTTCTTATATATTTTCAGATATCCATTCAATCCATTATTTAAAGTGGATCCAGTTATATTATTTATTCCCAGTATGGTCTATTCATGCGTTATTGCTATATTCATAGACAGAGGGTATACCTATTTGTACCCCAATACAAATTTATATGTCTTCAAAACATTGCTCCTGGAAATGGTGTTAGAAATACTCATGTCACGTGATATACATATACATTTTATCACAGAAATATTCTGGACACAAAAAGCAAAGGTCACACTTTCAATTGTACCAAAGCCTAAATGGAAAGTGAGCATGGATTACTAAAAACATCTATGTCCAGGTTGCCTAATGCTCTCAAATGTCAATCCTATTGGTGACTACATATTTGTTTTTTCCTAAGATTATATATTCAACCTCAAGCCTGTTGAAAATGTCTAATCCTATCACTCACTTTGTACTTTGCTTGATTTCCTAATGTCTTTATTGATATCTGCTTTCCCTCATATTTTCCCCAGTTCATCATTGTGACTGACTCTTCACATGTGCTGACATTAACACTCACTCTCTAACCGAAACCCTATTGCTAAAGAACTTTTTGTCCAAATCCTATACTCACTCTTCATTCTAAACCTAACGACTACCTTCCTCATCGTACTGAATATCGCTTTTTGACTGGATGTTCTCTTCAACATTCAATCATCCAAGGTACAAGGTCCTATGCCATTGTATATTGATTTATCTGAGACAACTGTGCACCACATAACTCAAAGCTAAGTATACCACTTAAGGGTCCAATTCCCTTCTGGGCTTCAAATCTTTCCTAATTTTCTGCTTTCATACTTATATTTCACCTATATACTCTTGTAAATATCGAAGGTTGCCAATACCATTATTCATCTCGCAAAATGATTCGTAACCCAAATCAAACATTTTATTAACCCTAAACATACACTGTTCCGTCAATATAACTTACAGAAGAGCAGGGACAGAGTTGGTCTTACAATATAGGAATGTAGGTGATCTTCCACCTTCTGAGAACCTCAAAGATCCATGGAGAAATGATCCTTGGAGAAGATTTATGCAGCTATGTAGGACCTGAGAGAGCAATAGAAATCTTCCATGGCAAACAACCTGGTCAGGATGAATTGATGGGTCTAAGTCAGCCTCTCTTTTCTTATTGTAAAGAAGTTGGAAGAAACCAGGCCTGTGTGGAGAGCTGTACCTGGGTGCCTAAGGTTGATATTCCATTCTAACTTCTGAATGTGTCAGAGGATGTTGGGGCAGCCTCCATCTCATGGGACCCTTGGAAGCAACTGTTAGGACAAAGTGGTTTTCAAGGCAGTGACCTCATTCAGTTCCTGAAGGAAGTGACCTCTCCTCACTTCCTTGGTGATTGAATTCTCTGAACTTGGGATCCAGGAAGCCAGGCACCCAGAGCCAGTCCCAGTCCTAGTCCCATTGGGCTAACTTGTTTGCTTTTTCCAAGGACAGAGTCAGTCTTTCTTGGTACCTACTGATGTGAGGATGGCCAATTGCCAGCAGAGCTCTGAAGAGGCACCTTCCCTGAGAAAGCAGGTAGTGGCTCACCGCTGTCTCCTGACAACTTCACATAGTTGGCCAAGGAGACCAGATCTGAGAGAGGACAGGCCATTTCGGGGGAACATAATATGGCCCACCAGTCAGAAGACACTCTGGATAGTCACAGACCTACTTGGGGGAAGGAGGTGGCTTTGCCGTTGTGGGTGTGAGTTTGTGGTTTTTTTCTCATGTTCTGAGAATATGTAGGAAAGGCGTTTTTTCTGGTGGGAGTGGACTGTTTCTAGTAAGTCCTTTGACATTGTGAGGGTTTCTATGTCTGTGTATCCCACTGTATCCGTGGTTGTAGACATTAGAAAAGAGAATGCATCAATGGATTTGTTTTCTCTAGTAGAAAGCTTCCCCACATTAATACTGCCCAATAGATTAATGGACTTCACTTTGCCTTATGGATGGGCAACACCTACTGTCTTCTTAAGTTACTGTTTTCTTCGTGAATTCTGGCCACTCTACAGAATACGCTCATGGTTTTGTGTCCCAGATATGTAACACCACAAGGCTCTGTGACATGGCCACGTACTGGATAGCTGAAGAGATTGAGAGCATCTCAGAAAACTCAGATATCAGTGTGACCAGTAAAGTCTCAGTGAAGAAACCCTTCTTGGGCCATTTGCTTACTTGTGTTTCAATTACCCTGAATGTCAGGAAGGTCTTTGCCTCATGCCAACCCTTTGTGAAGCCTGAAGAAAACTGTTTTCATATGGAAATGAATGGGCCTCACCTGTGGCTCTTTGCTTAATTGCTTTGGAATGGGATGTGTCTGAATCAGTCTCTGGTCCTTGTGTGAGGCTGTGACTTAGATTCTCAGCACCCAATGGATCTAAAGAAAAATCCCATGTGCTTCCCAAACCGAAATGGCCAAAAGAGAAGTCATTGTGGATGAATTTTTTGCCTTCTTGTTTTAGGTTCCTGACCTCCATTAAGTGAGAATAGGGATTCTTTGGATTAAATGAGTTCTTCAAATCCCTGCAGAGGCTTGCCCATATGTGCTTGGGTTTTCTCATGACTCCAAATCACATAAAGAATCTATACCTCACAGCCAGTAGGCCTCAAATTGGAGAAGCGGAACACTTTAACAGCAGGAATATTTGATCACTCCAGGTTCACATTGGGAGTGTCCAGGCCACCATGATTTTAGGCAAATGAGGGGCAAGTGAGCTTATTTTGGACACTTTCTTAGGCTGTGCCCCTCATAGAAATCTCCAGCCAGAGGTTATGATGAGTGTCTATATGGAAGAAGATGAGGGCCCTGTGGGAGTGTTTTGATTTTAATTGTGGTCATTTTTGTGGTGGTTGGAAGGAATGACTGGTTCCACCTGGGCTTGAACTCTGGCGTGATTCCCCTTAGAGACTGAGTTCTGGAACTGAACTCAGAGAAGTATTGCCATGAATTGTGTTGGGATTTTAGAAGGCCATGCATGAGACTCACCCATGGAAACTGAGATCTAGGCCCAGGGTGTCTTTCCACAAAACAATGGGAACCTCAGCCAGGATATCACATGATTTTATTCTGAAAGATTGGCAGGTATAGTTGAGAGTCAAAACACACATGGACCTCACATTGTAGGCCTCAATTTGCCTGGCTTCATGTGACCTTTTGGCAACTCTTTGAGAAGCCTTGCCTGTGAGTGTTCTCCAGAGCTTTCATTGAAATGAGCTTTCTCAACACTTAATGGTTCCTGAATGATTTGAAACCCACAGTGCCTCCAACTTAATCTTTGAAAAATGGCTAGATAAATACCATGAAATTTTTGAAATTTCCATGACCAGGTGGCACTGGAGAATCTTTGGAAGTCCTGTGGTTGATCATGTGTATACCAGAGAATGCCTTGTTTGACTGGATTTTATGAAAATGGTGTAGAACAGAGATGCCAGTAATTTGTATCCTGCTGAGTAGTGGGCCTAGAGCAGTGGTGGGCAGGTGTGTGATAAAACACCATGGTGGGGCCATGTGGATCAGCCATTGGCTTCCAAATGGATTATGACTGACATAGTGCAGAAATCAGACACTTATATGTAAAGGCATTTTTTATATGGAGAGGTTTCAGGGCAATGTTCAGAATCAGTTTACTATGGTTATTGGGGCAAGCTGTGTGGGATAGAAGCCTGGTTGGTGCATTCTCCTGCAGACCCTGACCCACCACACGTGACAGAACTCCCTTCAGCACTGTATCCTAGTAGAACTCCTTGTATTTGGTGAAGCAAATACCAAATTCCCAGTGCAGCAGCAAGAAACACCAAGAAAAGTGGAGGATGACCAAATGTCTTCACAGTCCACACGAGGAGACACTTAGCCTCCAGTGGCCACAGTTTACATACAAAGAGAGAATTCATCACTGCTGCCTCATGGTCATTGGAATATAAGAAACCATGTCTTCCAGGTCACATAGATGCAGACCCATTTTGATGGTCTCACTACAAAGGAAGTTAAAGCTCATGACAACAACATATATTTCAAGTGCCCAACCTCAGAGGCAGTTTTCCAAGAAGTCTTAGGCCAGCAGAGCTCCATGTTTGTGGAGTGTTTACACTGTTCTTTACTTTTGGAAACTCCTCTACCACCACCAAGGTTGTGAACTCCCGAGCATATTCCATTCCAGATATGTATTCACAGATTTTCACACTTTTCTACTCTAATTGTGTCTTACTTGGGCCAAGGTAATATCAAGGCATTGTTCTGAATGTGAGTGGGAAGATTTTTGTGTAGCACATATTTACATACACATTCGATTCATTTTTCAATTTTCTATTTGAAATACTGAAGCCCTGAAACTAACACATACCCTACTATACTCTGACTAATAATTCTAATATGATGGTGAAAAATAACCCAAACAGAATAGAAATACAAGCAGTTCAGAGGAGGCATGGTGTATTGTTACAATTGCCTTTTGCATTATATAGTGTAGGAGTTATAAATCTAGTCATTTTTTTTGAAATAGTTCTACATGTGTTTTTAAAATTAACAAATATGTGAATTCCTGTCTCCCTTTCTCTGTAGCCAATTCAGCACATGTATTTTTATATGCACATATAGAATTCTACCTGGTACCACACGTACATACTTGTGAGGTAACTGAATTGGCAGATGCAAATTGTGAGAAAGGATAACTCCTCCTAAATGCTGTTGGAACTGAAAATTCAACCTATGGGTGAGCTTCCTAGTTGAATAACATTATACATTAATCCATGTTCAGTAAAATGAATATTTTTCGATCTGTGGATTATATATATTTCATGATGAATTTCAATTGGCATATATATTGCTACTTTTTTTCTTTTATTGGTTGCTCAAAACATTAAAAATCTCTTGACATATAATATTTCATACATTAGATTCAAGTGGCTTATGAACTCCCATTTTTAGCCCAAATAGAGATTACAGAATCACATCGATTACACATCCACATTTTTACATAATGCCCTATTAGCTACTGTTGTATTCTGCTACCTTTCCTATACTCTACTATCTCCCCTCCCCTTCCTTCCGATCTTCTCGTTTGTCCCCATCTACTGTAATTTATTTCACTCCATCTTTATTTTCCCATTCCACTCACAACAATATGGAATTTTGTGTAACAATGAGGGTCTCCCTCCATTACCATGCAATTTCCCTTTTCTCTCACTTACCCTCCCCACCTCATGTCTCTGTTTAAAGTTAATCTTTTCTTCCTGCTATTGCTCCCTGCTCTGTTCTTAGTTGCTTTCATTATATCAAAGAAGACATTTGGTATTTATTTTTTAGGGATTGGCTATCTTCACTAAGCATCATCTGCTCCAGTGCCATCCATTTTTCTGCAAATTTTATGATTTTGTCATTTGTTAGTGCTGCGTAATACTCCATAGTGTATAAATGCCACATTTTTTTTATCCATTCATCTATTGAAGGGCATCTGGGTTGGATCCACAGTGTATCAATTGTGAATTGTACTGCTATGAAAATCCATGTGGTAGTATCCCTGTATTACTCTCTTTTAAGGTCTTCAGGGAATAGTCAGAGAAGGGCAATAGCTGAGTCAAATTGTGGTTCCATTCACAGCTTTCCCAGGAATCTCCATACTGCTTTCCAAATTGGCCACACCAGTTTACAGTCCCACCAGCAATGTACAAGAGTATCTTTTACCCCACATCCTTGCCAGCACTTGTTGTTGTTTGACTTCATAATGGCTACCAATTTACTGGAGTGAGATGGTATCTTACGGTGATTTTGATTTGAATTTCTCTGACTGCTAGAAACGGTGAGCATTTTATTATGTACTTGGTGAATGATTGTATGTCCTCCTCTGAAAAGTGTCTGTTCAAGTCCTTGACCCATTTGTTTATTGGGTTATTTGTTATCTTATTGTCTAATTTTTTGAGTTCTTTGTATATTCTGGATATTAGGCCTCTATCTGAAGTGTGAGGAGTAAAAATTTGTTCCCATGATGTATGCTCCTTATTTACCTCTCTTATTCTTTCTCTTGCTGATAAAAAACTTTTCAGTTTAAGTAGTCCCATTTGTTGATTCTTGTTATTAACTCTTGTGCTATGGATGTCATATAAAGGAATTTGGAGCCCGACCCCATAATATGTAGATCAGAGCCAACTTTTTCTTCTATCAGACACAGAGTCTCTGATTTGATATCTAGCACCTTGATCCACTATGAGTTAACTTTTGTGCATGGCGAGAGAAAGGAATTCAGTTTCATTTTGTTGCACATGGATTTCCATTTTTCCCAACACCATTTGTTGAAGATACTATATTTCCTCCATTGCATGCTTTTAGCTCCTTTATCAAATATAAAATAGTTGTAGCTTTTTGGATTAATCTCTGTGTCCTCCATTCTGTACCATTGGTCCACCCGCCTGTTTTGGTACCAGTACCATGCTGTTTTTTTTTTAATTAATTTTATTGTAGGTTTTTCAAAACATTTCATAGTTCTTGATATATCATATTTCACACTTTGATTCAAGTGGGATATGAGCTCCCATTTTTACCCCATATACAGAATGCAGAATCACATCAATTGCACAACCATTGATTTACATATTGCCATTCTGGTGACTGTTGTATTCTGTTGCCTTTCCTATCCTCTACTATCCCCCCTCCCCCCTCCCCTCCCCTCTTCTCTCTCTACCTCCTCTACTGTAATTCATTTCTCCCCCTTATATTTTTCCTCCTTTCCCCTCACTTCCTCTTGTATGTAATTTTGTATACCCCTGAGGGTCTCCTTCCATTTACATGCAATTTTCCTTCTCTCTCCCTTTCCCTCCCACCTCTCATCCCTGTTTAATGTTAATCTTCTTCTCATGCTCTTCGTCCCTACTCTGTTCTTAGTTACTCTCCTTATATCAAAGAAGATATTTGGCATTTGTTTTTAAGGGATTGGCTAGCTTCACTTAGCATAACCTGCTCTAATGCCATCCATTTCCCTCCAAATTCTATGATTTTGTCATTTCTTAATGCAGAGTAATATTCCATTGTGTATAAATGCCACATTTTTTTATCCATTCTTTTATTGAAGGACATCTATGTTGGTTCCACAGTCTTGCTATTGTGAATTGTGCTGCTATGAACATGGATGTAGCAGTGGCCCTATAGTGTGCTCTTTTTAGGTCTTTAGGGAATAGACCGAGAAGGGGAATAGCTGGATCAAATGGTGGTTCCATCCCGAGCTTTCCAAGAAATCTCCATACTGCTTTCCAAATTGGGCACCCCAATTTGCAGTCCCACCAGTAATGTACAAGAGTACACTTTTCCCGACATCCTCGCCAGCACTTGTTGTTGTTTGACTTCCTAATGGCTGCCAATCTTACTGGAGTGAGATGGTATCTTAGGGTGGTTTTTATTTGCATTTCTCTGACTCCTAGAGATGGTGAGCATTTTTTCATATACTTCTTGATTGATTGTATGTCCTCCTCTGAGAAATTTCTGTTCAGGTCCTTGGCCCGTTTGTTGATTGGGTTATTTGTTATCTCATTGTCTAATTTTTTTTAGTTCTTTGTATATTCTGGATATTAGGGCTCTGTCTGAAGTGTGAGGAGTAAAGATTTGTTCCCAGGACGTAGGCTACCTATTTACCTCTCTTATTGTTTCTTTTGCTGAGAAAATAACTTTTTAGTTTGAGTAAGTCCCATTTGTTGGTTCTAGTTATTAACTGTTGTGCTATGGGTGTCCTATTTAGGAATTTGGATCCTGACCCCACAGTATGTACATCATAGCCAACTTTTTCTTCTATCAGACGCCATGTCTCTGATTTGATATCAAGTTCCTTGATCCACTTTGAGTTAACTTTTGTGCATGGTGAGAGAAAGGGATTCAGTTTCATTTTGTTGCATATGGATTTCCAGTTTTCCGAACACCATTTGTTGAAGATGCTAGCCTTCTTCCATTGCATGCTTTTAGCCCCTTTATCGAATATAAGATAGTTGTAGTTTTGTGGATTGGTTTCTGTGTCCTCCATTCTGTACCATTGGTCCACCCGCCTGTTTTGGTACCAGTACCATGCTGTTTTTGTTTCTATTGCTCTGTAGTATAGTTTGAAGTCTGGTATAGCTATACCGACTGATTCACACTTCCTGCTTAGCAATGTTTTTGCTATTCTGGGTCTTTTATTTTTCCATATGAATTTCATGATTGCTTTCTCTATTTCTACAAGAAATGCCATTGGGATTTTGATTGGCATTGCATTAAACCTATTGAGAACTTTTGTTAATATCGCCATTTTGATGATGTTAATTCTACCTATCCATGAACAGGGTATATTTTTCCATCTTTTAAGAACTTCTTCAATTCTCTCTTTAGGGTTCTGTAGTATTCATTGTATAAGTCTTACACCTCTTTTGTTAGGTTGATTCCCAAGTACTTTTTTTTTTCTGAGGATATTGTGAATGGGGTGGTTGTCCTCATATGTATTTTAGAGGATTTGTCGCTGATATACAGGAATGCCTTTGATTTATGCGTGTTGATTTTATATCCTGCCACTTTGCTGAATTCATTTATTATCTCTAATAATTTCTTTGTAGACCCTTTTGGGTCTGCTAGGTATAGAATCATGTCATCTGCAAATAGTGATAATTTGAGTTCTTCTTTTCCTATTTTTATGCCTTTAATTTTTTTTGTCTGTCTAATTGCACTGGCCAGTGATTTGAGAACTATGTTGAACAGAAGTGCTGAGAGAGGGCATGCCTGTCTTGTACCAGATTTTAGAGGGAATGCCTTCAGTTTTTCTCCATTCAGAATGATGCTAGGCTGAGGCTTAGCATAGATATCTTTTACAATATTGAGGTATGTTCCTGTTATCCCCAGTTTTTCTAGAGTTTTGAACATAAAGGGATGCTGTACTTTGTCGAATGCTTTTTCCGCATCTATCGAGATGATCATATGGTTCTTATTTTTAAGCCTATTGATGTGGTGAATAACATTTATTGATTTTCGTATACTGAACCAACCTTGCATCCCAGGGATAAATCCTACCTGATCATGGTGCACAATTTTTTTGATATGTTTTTGTATCCGGTTCGCGAGAAGTTTATTGAGCATTTTTGCATCTAGGTTCATTAGAGATATTGGACTGTAGTTTTCTTTCTTTGGAGTGTCTTTGTCTGGTTTAGGAATCAGGGTGATGTTGGACTCATAGAATGAATTTGGAAGTTCTCCCTGTTTTTCATTTTCCTGAAATAGCTTGAAAAGTATTGGTATTAGTTCCTCTTTAAAGGTTTTGTAAAACTCTGCTGTATACCCATCCGGTCCTGGGCTTTTCTTAGTTGGTAGACTTTTCATGGTTTCTTTATTTCCTCAGTTGATATTCGTCTGTTTAGGTTGTCAATATCCTCCTAACTCAATCTGGGCAAATCATATGACTTAAGAAATTTATCGATGCCTTCACTATCTTTTAATTTATTGGAGTATAAGGATTCAAAATAATTTCTGATAATCTTCTGTATTTCTGAAGTGTCTGTTGTGATATTGCCTTTTTCATCCCATATGCGAGTAATTTGAGTTCTCTCTCTTCTTCTCTTCATTAGCGTGGCTAATGGTCTATCAATTTTATTTATTTTTTCAAAGAACCAACTTTTTGTTTTGTCAATTTTTTCAATTGTTTCTTTTGTTTCAATTTCATTAATTTTTGCTCTGATTTTAATTATTTCTTGTCTTCTACTTTTTTGCTGTTGTTTTGCTCTTCTTTTTCTAGGACATTGAGTTGAAGTATTAGATCATTTATTTGTTGTTTTTTTTCTTTTTTTAAGGAATGAACTCCAAGCAATAAATTTTCCTCTTAGAACTGCTTTCAATGTGTCCCATAGATTCCGATATGTTGTGTCTGTGTTTTCATTCATCTCTAAGAATTTTTTAATATCCTCCTTGATGTATTCTATAACCCATTTATCATTCAGTAACCTATTTTTCATTCTCCAATTGATGCATGATTTTTCCTTACTTCTTTTATTGTTGATTTTCAATTTCATTTCATTATGTTCAGATAAGATGCATGGTATTATCTCTACTCCTTTATATTGTCTAAGAGTTGCCCTGTGACATAATATATGATCTATTTTTGAGAAGGATCCAAGTGCTGCTGAGAAAAAAGTGTAACTGCTTGATCTTGGGTGGTATATTCTATATATGTCAATTAAGTCTAGGTTATTAATTATGTTATTGAGTTCTATAGATTCCTTATTCAACTTTTCTTTGTAAGATCTATCCAGTGGTGAGAGAGGTGTGTTGAAGTCTCCCATAATTATTGTATGGTGGTCTATTAGACTCTTGAACTTGAGAAGAGTCTGTTTGATGAACATAGCTGCACCATTGTTTGGGGCATATATATTTATGATTGTGATGTCTTGTTGGTGTATGGTTCCCTTGAGCTGTATGTAGTGTCCCTCTTCATCCCTTTTGATTAACTTTGGCTTGAAATCTATTTTATTTGATATGAGTATGGACACTCGTGCTTGTTTCCGAAGTCCATAAGAGTGATATGATTTTTCCCAACCTTTCACCTTCAGTCTATGTATGTCTTTTCCTATCAAATGCGTCTCCTGAAGGCAGCATATTGTTGGGTCTTGTTTTGTGATCCATTCTACTAGCCTGTGTCTCTTAATTCGTGAGTTTAAGCCATTAACATTTATGGTTATTATTGAGATATGGGTTGTTCTTCCAGTCATATTGGTTTATTTATGTTACTAAACATGGTTTGTTTTCCTCTTTGATTATTCCCCCTCTTTACTGTACTCCCTCCCGCTGTTGGTTTTCATTGTTATTTTCCATTTCCTCTTCCTGCAATGTTTTCCTGAGGATGTTTTGAAGAGATGGTTTTCTAGCTTCAAATTCTTTTCACTTTTGTTTATCATGGAAGGTTTTAATTTCATCTTCCATACTGAAGCTTAATTTTGCTCGATACACAATTCTTGGTTGGAACCCATTTTCTTTCAGTGTTTCAAATATGTTATTCCAGGATCTTCTAGCTTTCAGAGTCTGTGTCGAAAGATCAGCTGTTATCCTGATTGGTTTACCCCTAAATGTAATCTGCTTCCTTTCTCTTGTAGCTTTTAAAATTCTCTCCTTATTCTGTATGTTGGGCATCTTCATTATAATGTGTCTAGGTGTGGATCTCTTATGATTTTGCACATTCGGCGTCCCATAGGCTTCTAGGATATGGGATTCTGTCTCATTCTTCAAGTCTGGGAAGTTTTCTCATATTATTTCATTGAATAGATTGCTCATTCCTTTTGTTTGGAACTCTATACCTTCCTGTATCCCAATGACTCTTAAGTTTGGTCTCTTTATGTTATCCCATATTTCTTGAATGTTCTGCTCATGGTTTCTTAACAGCTTTGCTGAGCTGTCTATGTTCTTCTCCAGTTGAAATACTTTGTCTTCATTTTCTGATGTTCTATCTTCTAAGTGTTCTACTCTGCTGGTAGTATTCTCAATTGAGTTTTTAATTTGGTTTATTGTTTCCTGCATTTCCAGGATTTCTGTTTGTTTGTTTTTTATAACCTTGATCTCCCTGTATAATTGATCTTTTGCTTCTTGTATTTGTTTATGTAATTCATTTTCGAAGTGGTCTTTCATTGTCTGATTATGCTGTCTAATGTCTTCCTTGAGACTCCAGATAATCTGAAGCATGTATATCCTGAATTCTTTATCTGACATTCCATCTGCTGCAGATATTACCTCTTCTAAAGTTGAGTTGACCTGCATTGCTTGTGGTCCTTTCTTTCCTTGTCTTTTCATACTGATCGCGTTTCTTTCTGCTTGGTGAAACTGTTGTGTTTTGATTTTCCCCCTATATATTTATATTGCTCGTGTATAGTTGCAAAGTCTCCCTCGCAGGCTTTGGCCGTGGTTCTGCCCCTCCTCCAATTGGGGCAATGTGCCTACTACGCCGGCAGGCTGCTGTGCCTCTACTTTCGGTGGGCCTGTTCTTTCAGTGGTCACAGGTTTGCCTACCTTGCAGGCGTGAGCAGCGGCTCTGCACCTCCGCTGGCCGCTAGGCCTGTTCTGTCTGTCCTTTGCAGGTCTGTCTACCTAACAGGTGCTGGTGGCGGCTCTGCCCCTCCCCCAACCGGGGTGATGTGTCAGACGGGCCACTGGGCCTGTTTTGTCAGTGGTCACGGTATCGCCTACCTTGCAGGTGGGTGGGGCAGCTGTGCCCCTCTGCAGGTTTCTGGGCCTGACCTGCCGGTGGGTCGCAGGTCATTCATTTTTTAGTTCTAGTAGTTTTTGTACACCTTTTTGTGTCTTCTATATATAGAATAATGTCACCCGAAAATAGTGATAATTTACGTTCTTATTTTCCTATTTTTATGCCTTTTATTTCTTTAGTATGTCTAATTGCTCTGGCCAGTGTTTCGAGAACTATATGGAATAGAAGTGGTGAGAGAGGGCATCCCTGTCTTGTTCCAGATTTTAGAAGAAATGCCTTCAATTTTTCTCCATTCATAATGATGCTAGTCTGAGGCTTAGCATAGATAGCTTTTACAATGTCGAGGTAACTTCCTGTTATCCCTATTTTTTCTAATGTTTTGAACATAAAGGGATGCTGTACTTTGTCAAATGCTTTTTTTGCTTCTATCGAGATGATCATATGGTTCTTATCTTTAAGTCTATTGATGTGGTGAATAACATTTATTGATTTCCGTATATTGAACCATCCTTGCATCCCAGCTATGAATCCTACTTGATCATGGTGCATAATTTTTTTGATGTGCCTTTGTATTCGATTCACCAGAGTTTTATTGAGGATTTTTGCATGTAGGTTCATCAGATATATTGGTCTGTAGTTTTCTTTCTTTGAGGTGTCTTTTTCTGATTTCGGAATCAGCGTGATGTTGGCCTCATAGAATGAATTTGGAAGAGCTCCCTTTTTTTCTCTATGCTGAAATAACTTGAAAAGTATTGGTATTAAATCTTCTTTAAATGTTTTGTAAAACTCCGCTGTATAGCCATCCGTTCCTGAGCTTTTCTTGGTTTGTAGTCTTTTGATTGCTTCTTCTGTTTCATCCATTGACATTGGTCTGTTTAAATTGTGTGTATCCTTCTGACTCAGTCTGGGAATATCATATGACTTAAGAAATTTATCGATGTCTTCACTATATTCTATTTTATTGGAATATAGGTTTTCTAAATAATTTCTAATTGTCTTCTGTATTTCGGAAGCATCTGTTGTAATATTGCCTTTTTCATCCCATATGTTAGTAATTTGAGTTCTCTCGCTTCTTCTCTTCATTAGCATGCCTAAGGGTCTGTCGAACATATTTATTTTTTCGAAGAACCACCTTTTAGTTTTGTGAATTTTTTCAATAATTTCTTTTGTTTCAATTTCGTTGATTTCTGCTCTGATTTTAATTATTTCTTGCTTTCTGCTACATTTTTTGTTGTTTTGCTCTTCCTTTTCTAGGGCTTTGAGTTGAAGTGTGAGCTCATTTATTTGTTCGTTTTTACTTTTTTTCAGGAATGACCTCCAGGCGATGAATTTCCCTCTTAAAACTGCTTTCATTGTGTCCCATAGATTCTGATATATTGCGTCTGTATTTTCATGTATCTCTAAGAATTTTTTGATTTCCTCCTTTATATCTTCTGTAACCCACTGATCATTCAGTAACATATTGTTCATTTTCCATGTGATGTAGGATTTTTCCTTCCTTTTTTTATCATTGGTTTCCAGTTTCATTCCATTATGATCAGAAAAAAAATTCATGGTATTATCTCAACCCCTGTATATTTACTGAGGGTTGCCCTATGACATAATGTATGGTCTATTTTTGAGAAGGATCCACGTGCTACTGAGAAAAAAGTATATCCACTTGATGATGATTGATATATTCGATATATGTCAGTAAAGTCTAGGTTATTGATTGTGATATTGAGTTCCATAGTTTCTTTATTCACCTTTGTTTGGAGGATCTGTCCAATTGTGAGAGAGGTGTGTTGAAGTCACCCATAATTATTGTGTTGTGGTCTATTTCATTCTGGAACTTGAGGTGAATTTGTTTTTTGAACATTGCAGCACCATTATTTGGTGCATAAATATTGATAATTTTTATGTCTTGTTGGTGAATGGTTCCTTTTAACAGTATATAATGTCCTTTCTTATCCCTTTTGATTAAATTAGTCTTGAAGTCGATTTTATTCGATATGAGCATGGCCACCCCTGCTTGCTTATGGGGAGCGTTGCATGGTATATTTTTTCCAAAACTTGCACCTTCAGCCTGTGTATGTCTTTTCCATTCAGATGTGTCTTCTGGAGGCAACATATTGTTGGATTCATTTTTAATCCAAGTTACCAGCCTATGTCGCGTTATTGGAGAGTTTAAGCCATTAACATTTAGAGTCACTATTGATATATGGTTTGTACTGCCGCTCATGATTGATGATTCATCTTTATTTTTTTTAATTTAGTTTGTTTCTCCATGATTAGCTTTTCCCCCACCCTCAGTCATTACTGAGGCACTTCCCACTGATGGTTTTGGTTGTTGATTTTCATTTCTTCTTCGTGTATTGTTTTGCTCAAGATGCTTTGCAATGCTGGTTTTCTGGCTACAAATTCTTTTACCTATTGTTTATCATGAAATATTTTTATTTCATCATCATACCTGCAGCTTAATTTTGCTGGATACAGAATTCTTGGTTGGCATTCATTGTCTTTCAGTGTTTGAAATACGTTGTTCCAGGATCTTCTCGCTTTCAGCGACTTTGATGAAAAATCCATTCTCAACCTTATTGGTTTACCCCTTAATGTAATCTGCCTCCTTTCTCTTAGAGCTTTTAATATTTTCTCTTTGTTTGGTATATTGGATATCTTCTTAACAATGTGTCTTGGTGTTGGTCTACTGTGATTTTGTGTGCTCCGTGTCCTGTAAGCATGTCCAATTTGTATATCCATTTACTTTGTATTTCTGGAAATATTTCTGTAATTATTTCATTCAATAGATTACTAATTCCCTTGGTTTGAATCTGTGTACCTATCCAGATGACTCATTAATTTTTTTTTTTTTTTATGTTATCCCATATCTCTTGGATGTTTTACTCATGATTTTTTACCAGCCTTTCTGTGTTGGCTAGATTCATTTCAAGATGATATATTTTGTCTTCATTATCTGACATTCTGTCTTCTACTTGCTCCACAGTGCTAGTGATACTCTCAATTGACTTTTTAATTTGGTTTATCGTTTCCTTCATTTCTAGAATTATTGTTTGATTTTTTTATAATCTCTATCTCCTGATAAAGATGCATAACTTCTTCTTTTATCTGTTTATGTAATTCATTTTCAATGTGTTCTTTCACTGTTTGGATTTGCTGTCTCGTATCCTCTTTAAGTTTCAATTCCATCTGTCTAAGGTATTCCTTGAGTTCTTTATATGACCATTTTTCTGATGACTATAGGTCCTCCTGAATATTTTGGCTGTCCTTCGTTGTTTGTACTTATTTTCTTCCTTGATTTTTTGTGCTGCTCATGTTACTTCTTGCTCTGTTTGACTGTTGAGTTACTGCTTACTCTTTAAATTTATTTGATGCTTGGAAGAAAAGATATTAGAAGGAAAGGGAAGAAGTCACTAAAGAGAATGAGAGTAGGCAGGTAGAATTCGAGGAAGGGGAAATCAGAAAATTGAAAAGAAATGATAAGACAAAAGAAAAAATAGAAAAGAAAGAAAGAAAGAAAAAAATTTAAAAATAATGATCATTTAAAAGATGTAAATTAAAGTTTAAAATAATAATAATAATAAAATAATAATATTTAAAAAATGAAAACATATTAAAAAGTTAAAGTACAACAACAAAAAATATGAATTTACATAAAGAATCTAAACCCCACACTCAGTAGGCCTCAAGTTGGAGAAGTAGAGCAGTATTAACGCCAGGCCTATTTTTTCACTTCTGTTTCACAGGAAGGCAGTCCAGGCAACCCTGATGTTAGGCAAATGAGGGGCAAGGGAGCTTATTTTGGACACGGACGTGGGCTGTGTACCTCATGGAAACCTCCAGCCGGAGGTTATGATGAGTGTCTACATGGAAGAAGATGAGGGCCATGTTGGGGTGTTTTGGTTTTAACTGTGAACATTTGTATGGCGGTAGGAAGAGATGACTGGGTACACCTGGGCTTGAACTCTTGTGTGATTCAACATAGACACTGAGTTCTGGAATTGACCTCAGAGAAGTATTGCCATGGATTGTGTTGGGCTTTTAGAAGGCCATGCATGAGAGTCGCCCTTGGAAAGTGAGATCTACGCCCAAGTTGGCTTTCCACAGAGCAAAGGGAATCTCAGCCAGGATATCACATGATTTTATTCTGAAAGACTTGGCAGCCATAGTTGAGAGTGAAAACACACATGGACCTCACATTGTAGACCTCAATGGGCCTGGCTTCATGTGACCTTTTGGCCACCCTTTGGGAAGCCTTGCCTCTGAGAGTTCTCCAGAGCTTTCATTGAAATGAGCTTACTCAACATTTAATGGTTAATGAATGAATTGAAACCCACAGTGCCTACAACTTCTTCCTTGAATAATGGCTAGATGAATACCATGAAATTTTTGAAATTCCCAAGACAAGGTGTCACAGGAGAACCTTTGGATGTCCTCTAGCTGATCATGAGAATACAAGACATTGCCTTTATTGACTGGGTTTCATGAAAATGGTGTATAACAGAGATGCAAGTAAGTTGGAACCTGCTGAGTAGTGTTCCTAGAGCCGTGGTGGGCAGGTGTGTGATAAAATATCTCTGGTGTGGCCATGTTTATCTGCCATTGGTGTCCAAATAACTTGTTACTGACATTTTGCAGCCAGTAGACCCTTATATGTAAAAGAATCTTGTTATATGGAGAGGTTTCAGGGCAATGTTCAGAATCAGGTTGCTATGGTCAATGGGGCAAGCTATGTGGGATAGAAGCCTGGTTGGTGCATTCTCCAACAGAACCCAACCCACCACAACTGAAAGAACTCGCTACAGCACTGTGTCCCAGTTGAACTCTTTTTATTTCATGAAGCAAATACCACACTCCTAGTGCAACAGCAAAAAACACCACAAAGAGTGGAGGATGACTAAATGGCTTCACAGTCCAGATGAGGAGACACTTGCCCTCAGTGGCCACAGTTTACCTACAAAGAGAAAATTCAGCACTGCTGCCTCATGTTCATCGGAAAATAAGAAACCATGTCATCCATGTCACATAGATGCAGACCCAGCTTTGATGGTCTCACTACAAAGGAAGCTAATGCTCCTGACAACAAAATATATTTCAAGTGCTCACCCTCAGAGGTAGTTTCTCCAGATGTTAGGCCAGCAGAGCTTCATGTTTGTGGAGTGTTTACCCTGTCCCTTACTTTTGGAAACTCCTCTACCACCTCCAAATTTGTGAACTCCTGAGCATTTTCTATAACAGGTATGTATTCACAGATTTTCTAACTCTTCTCCTCTAATTGTGTCCTACATGGGGGGAAGGTAATGCCAAGGCATTGTTCTGAATGAGAGTGGGAAGATTTTTGTGTAGCACATATTTGCATACACATTGCATACATTTTCCAATTTTCCATTCGAAATACTGAATCCCTGACACTAACAAATTCCCTTCTAGACTTTTACTTCTAATCTTAATATGATGGAGAAAAATAACCCAAACAAAATAGAAATACAAGAGGTTCACAGGAGGCATGGTGTATAGTTGGACTTGCCTTTCCTATGATAAATGGTAGGTGCTATAAATCTAGCAAATTTTAATTGAAACAGTTCTTTATGTGTTTTAAAAGTTAACAAATATGTGAATAACTGTCTCCCTTTCTCTGTAGTCTATTCAGCACATGTATTTTTTTATGCACATATTGAATTCTACCTGGTATCACACATACATTTTGTGAGGTGGCTGACTTGGCAGATACAAACTGTAAGAAAAGATCACTCCTACTAAACGCTGTTGGAACTGAAAATTCAACATATGGGTCAGCTTTCTAGTTGAACAACATAAATTGATGTTCAGGAAAATGAGTATTTTTGGATCTGTGGATGATATATATTTCATGGTGAATTTCAATTGGCATACATAATGCTACTTTTTAATGTCTCTCTGTGTTTGTGTATCTATCTATCTATCTATCTATCTCTCTCTCTATATATATATATGTATTCACTCTCCAGATTTTTCAAAATATGAAATGTATTTGTCTTATTTTACACTCCCTAAATTCATTCATATTTATGTATGTGGATTTATAATCAACTTTTCACAAGTTTATTCTCAGAAATATTCATCCACCTGAAATACATATTCGTTTCCAGTACTGAAGACTAACTTCAGGGGATCATATGATGGCAGCAAAAGGAGTGCATCAACCCCATATACAGCATCACTGTGCAAGAGAATGACGAATTTCCAGCAAAATTTGGGTGCTCCAAAACCTAGTGGAAGTATTTCCATCTCATGAGGATTAGCTACGGGGCTCAAACGTGAGTGATTTGTCCGCATGGAGCGTCATGCTGCTTATTCAGCAAATCGCCCTGCCGCTAGAGTCTGTGGCGCATGCTGGCAAACAATGAGATAGCAACACAAATATTCAGTGGTGCGGATTCTGTGGGCTCCTGCCAGCTGTACAATCACTGTGCTCATTGCTGAATTCTGGGTTTGAGACCGGGGAAGGACGCGGTCCAATTCGGTTTTCCACACCAGTCAGACCACAGAGGAAGCCAGGGGCCACCATTTGGAGAGCTGACGTCACCATTCCTGTTTTCAACTCATAGCAGCTCATTCAGCTATAGAACAGGTAATCTCAGGCTGCCATTCGCCTGTGTCTCGGAGACAAATTACTCAGGCCTGTTCCTATCAGAACATACACCAAGCCCAGAGCGGCCGAATTCTGGCTCCTGGAACTGATCAGGCCCAGGGCTAAAGAACCCGCGGAAACTCCTTCTCGGTCTAGGTCTTGCTGAATACTGTGGAGGTAAATACCTACCGAGCCTTCATAGGCAGTGGCAAAAGGATTGAGACGGGGCTTGTGAGGGCTGGTCAGGACTCACCCATTGCTTTGGTCATCCGGCAAAGGGAACGAAATGCTGCCATTCGCATGGGATACCAACATGTTAGAGATCTGATGTCATCACAAAGTGGTGGAGGAGATAACTTCATCGATACCACCGGTGACAGAAACAGTTGGTCTCCTGGTAAAAAAAGTGAGTCACAAACACCCGAGTCTCTCTCACTTTGTCTTCAAGCCAGAGGGGCAGAGCAGAGCCGCCGCCCATGCCCGGCACAGGCCCAGCGACCTGCAGGCGTGGTAGTCACGTCACCCCAATTGGAGTAGGGGCAGAGCAGAGCCACCGCTTATGCCCAGAACAGGCCCAACGACCCGCTGGTGTGGTAGAAACGGCACCCCTATTGGAGTAGTGGCAAAGCAGAGCCTTCTCCCGCGCCCAGTACAAGCCCAGCGGCCCACCAGCATGGTTGTTAGGTCACCCCAATAGGAATAGGGGCAGAGCAGAGCCACTGCCCAAAACAAAACAGTTTCAACAAGCAGAGAGAAATGCGAGCAGTATGAAAAGACAAGGAAAGAAAGGACCACAAGCAATGCAGGTCAACACAACTTTAGAAGAGATAATAGCTGCATCAGATGGAATGTCAGATAAAGAATTCAGGATGCTCATGCTTTAGATGATCTGGAGTCTCAAGGAAGACATTAGACAACAAAATCAGACAATTAAAGATCACTTCGACAATGAATTACATAATCAAATCCAATAAGCAAAAGATCAACTATATAGGGAGATAGAGGTTGTAAAAACAAACAAACAGAAATCCTAGAATTGCAGGAAGGAATAATCCAACTTAAAAATTCAATTGAGAATACTACCAGGAGAGTAGAACACTTAGCACATAGAACATCAGACAATGAAGACAAAGTATTTCAACTTGAAAAGAACATAGACCACTCAGCAAGACTGTTAAGAAACCACGAGCAGAATATCCAAGAAATATGGGATAACATAAAGAGGCCAAACTTAACAGTCATTGGGATACAGGAAAGTATAGAGGTCCAAACCAAAGGAATGAGCAACCTATTCAATGAAATAATACGAGAAAACTTCCCAGACTTGATAAATAAAACAGAATCCCAAGTCCTAGAAGCCTACAGAACGCCGAATGTGCAAAATCATAAGAGAGCCACAACTAGACACATTATAATGAAGATGCCCAACAAACAGAAAAAGGAGAGAATTTTAAAAGCTACAAGAGAAAGGAAGCAGATTACGTTTAAGGGTAAACCAATCAGGATAACAGCTGATCTTTCAACACAGACTCTGAAAGCTAGAAGATCCTGGAATAACATATTTCAAACACTGAAAGAAAATGGGTTCCAACCAAGAATTGTGTATCTAGCGAAATTAAGCTTCAGTATGGAAGATGAAATTAAAACCTTCCTCGATAAACAAAAGTGAAAAGAATTTGCAGCTAGAAAACCATCTCTTCAAAACATCCTCGGCAAAACATTGCAGGAAGAGGAAATGGAAAATAACAATGAAAACCAACAGTGGGAGGTAGGACATTAAAGGGGGGAAAATAATCAAAGAGGAAAACAAACCATGTTTAGTAACATAAATAAACAAATATGGCTGGAAGAACAACCCATATCTCAATAATAACCCTAAATGTTAATGGCTTAAACTCACCAATGAAGACACACTGGCTAGTAGAATTGAACAAAAAACAAGACCCAACAATATGCTGCCTACAGGAGATGCATTTGATAGGAAAATGCATACATAGACTGACGGTGAAAGTTTGGGAAAAATCATATCACTCATATGGACTTCGGAAACAAGCAGGAGAGTCCATACTCATATCAAATAAAATAGATTTTGAGCCAAAGTTAATCAAAAGGGATAAAGAGAGACACTACATACTGCTCAAGGGAACCATACACCAACAAGAGACAGCAATCATTAATATATATGCCCCAAACAATGGTGCAGCTATGTTCATCAAACAAACTCTTCTCAAGTTCAAGAGTCTAATACACCACAATACAGTAATCATGGGAGACATGAAAACACCTCTCTCACCACTGGACAGATCTTCCAAACAAGGAATAAGGATTAAGGAAACTATAGAACTCAATAACACAATTAATAACCTAGACTTATTTGAGATATGTAGAATATAACACCCAACATCAAACAGTTACCTTTTTTTCTCAGCAGCACATGTATCCTTCTAAAAAATGATCATATATTATGTCACAGGGAAACTCTTAGACAATATAAAGGAGTACAGATAATACCATGCATATTATCTGATCATAATGGAATGAAACTAAAAATCAATGATAAAAGAAGGAAGGAAAAATCATGCATCACTTGGAGAATGAACAATAGGTTACTGAGTGATCAATGGGTTATAGAAGACATCAAGGAGGAAATTTAAAAATTCTTAGAGATAAATGAAAACACAGACACAACATATCGGAATCTATGGGACACATTGAAAGCAGTTCTAACAGGAAAATTCATTGCTTGGAGTTCATTCCTTAAAAAAAGAAACAACCAACAAATAAATGATCTCATACTTCATCTCAAAATCCTAGAAAAAGAAGACGAAAGAAACAGCAAAAGAAGTAGAAGGCAAGAAATAATTAAAATCAAAGCTGAAATTAATGAAATTGAAACAAAAGAAACAATTGAAAAAACTTGACAAAAGTAGAAGTTGGTTCTTTGAAAAAATAAATAAAATTGACAGACCCTTAGCCATGCTATGAAAGAGAAGAAGAGAGAACTCAAATTACTAGCATAAGGGATTAAAAAAGAAAATATCACAACAGATATTTCTGAAATACAGAAGATAATCAGAAATTATTTTGAATCCTTATACTCCAAACAAATAGAAGACAGTGAAGGCATCGATAAATTTCTTAAGTCATATGATCTGCCCATATTGAGTCAGGAGGATATAGACAACATAAACAGACCAATATCAATTGAGGAAATAGAAGAAACCATCAATCCACTACCAACTTAGAAAAGCCCAGGACCATATGGGTATACAGCAGAGTTTAACAAAACCTTTAAAGAGGAATAAATACCAATATTTTTCAAGGTGTTTCAGGAAATTGAAAAAGAGGGAGATCTTCCAAATTCATTCTACGAGGCCAAGATCACCCTGATTCTTACAACAGACAAAGACACTTCAAAGAAAGAAAACTACAGACCAATATCTCTAATGAACCTACATGAAAAAATCCTCAATAAAATTCTGGCGAATTGGATACAAAAACATATCAAAAAAATTGTGAATCCTGATCAAGTAGGATTCATCCATGTGATGCAAGGCTGGTTCAATATACGGAAATCAATAAATGTTATTCACCACATCAATAGACTTAAAAATAAGAACCATATGATCATCTCGGTAGATGCAAAAAAAAGCATTCAATAAAGTACAGCATTCTGTTATGTTCAACACTCTAGAAAAACTAGTGATAAGAGGAACATACCTCAATATTGTAAAAGCAATCTATGCTAAGCCTCAGGCTAGGATCATTCTGAATGGAGAAAAATTGAAGGTATTCTCTCTAAAATCTGGAACAAGACAGGGATGCCCTCTCTCACCACTTCTGTTCAACATTGTTCTCGAAACACTAGCCAGAGCATTTAGACAGACGAAAGAAATAAAAGGCATAAAAATTGGAAAAGAAGAACTTAAATTATCAGATCACATGATTCTATGTCTAGCAGTCCCAAAAGGGTCTACAAAGAAACTAATAGAGCTAATAAATGAATTCAGCAAAGTGGCAGGATATAAAATCAACATGCATAAATCAAAGGCATTCCTGCATATCAGCGACAAATCCTCTGAAATAGAAATGAGGACAACCACTCCATACACAATATCCTAAAAAAAAATAATAATAATTAGGAATCAACCTAACAAAAGATGTGAAAGTCTTATACAATGAAAACTACAGAACCCTAAAGAGAGAAATAGAAGAACATCTTAGAAGATGTAAAAATATATCCTGTTCATGGATAGGCAGAACTAATATCATCAAAATGGTGATATTACCAAAAGTTCTCAATAGGTTTAATGCAATGCCAATCAAAATCCAAACGGAATTTTTTCTAGAAATAGAGAAAGCAATCATGAAATTCATATGGAAAAATAAAAGACACAGAATAACAAAAACAACACTAAGCAGGAAGTGTGAATCAGGCGGCATAGCGATACCAGACTTCAAACTATACTACAGAAAAATAGTAACAAAAATACCATGGTACTGGTACCAAAACAGGCGGGTGGACCAATGGTTCAGAATAGAGGAAACAGAAACCAAGCCAGGAAACTACAACTATCTTATATTTGATGGAGGGGCTAAAAGCATGCAATGAAGGAAAATAGCATCTGCAAAAAATGGTGCTGGGAAAACTTGGAATCCATATGTAACAAAATGAAACTGAATCCCTTTCTCTCGCCATGCACAAAAGTTAACTCAAAATGGATCAAGGAGCTTGATAACAAATCAGAGACATGGCGTCTGATAGAAGAAAAAGTTGGCTACGATTTACATACTGTGGGGACGGGCTCCAAATTTCTGAATAGGACACCCATAGCACAAGAGTTAATAACTAGAATCAACAAATATATCAAACTAAAAACTTTTTTATCAGCAAAAGGAACAATAAGAGAGGTAAATAGGGAGCCTAAATCCTGGGAACAAATCTTTACTCCTCACACTTCAGATAGAGCCCTAATATTCAGAGTATACAAAGAACTCAAAAAAAAATAGACAATAAGATAACAAATAACCCAATAAACAAATGGGCCAAGAACCAGAACAGACACTTCTCAGAGAAGTACATACAATCAAAAAACAAGTACATGAAAAAATGCTCACCATCCCCAGCAGTCAGAGAAATGCAAATCAAAACCACCCTAAGATACCATCTCATTCCAGTAAGATTGGCAGCCATTATGAAGTCAAACAACAACAAGTGCTGGTGAGGATGTGGA
Organism: Callospermophilus lateralis; assembly: GCF_048772815.1. Taxonomy (NCBI): domain Eukaryota; kingdom Metazoa; phylum Chordata; class Mammalia; order Rodentia; family Sciuridae; genus Callospermophilus; species Callospermophilus lateralis. The sequence continues at coordinate 515,024 of NW_027514973.1, read as the reverse complement.
GAAACAGGTACACTTGTACATTATTGGAGGCACTGCTAATTGGTAGAGCCAATTTGGAAAGCATTATGGAGATTTCTTGGAAAGCTCTGAATGGAACTACCATTTGACCCAGATATTCCTCTTCTCGGTCTATTCCCTAAAGACCCTAAAAGAGCATGCTACAGGGACACTGCTACATTGATGTTCATAGCAGCACAATTCACAATAGCAAGACTGTGGAACCAACCTAGATGCTGTTCAATAGAAGAATGGATAAAAAAATGTGGCACTTATACACAATGGAGTATTACTCTGCTTTAAAAAATGACAAAACCATAGAATTTGCAGGAAAATAGATGACATTAGAGCAGATTATGCAAAGTGAAGCTAGCCAATCCCTAAAAAACAAATGCCAAATGCCTTCTTTGATAAAAGGAGAGTAACTACGAACAGAGTAGGGATGAAGAGCATGAGAAGAAGATTAATATTAAATAGAAATGAGAGGTGGGAGAGAAAGGGAGAGAGAAGGGAAATTGCATGGAAATGGAAGTAGACCCTCAGGGTTATACAAAATTACATAAAAGAGGATGTGAGGGGAAAGGGAAAAATAATACAAAAGGGAGAAATTTATTACAGTAGAGGGGGTAGAGAGAGGAGAGGGGAAGAGAGCGGAGGGGAGGAGGGATAGTAGAGGATAGGAAAGGCAGCAGAATACAATAGACACTAGTATGGCAATGTGTCAATCAATTGATGTGTAACTGATGTGATTCTGCAATCTGTATACGGGGTAAAAATGGGAGTTCATAACCCACTTGAATCAAAGTGTGAAATATGATATATCAAGAAATAAATAATGTTTAGAACAACCATAAAAAATTAAAAAAAAAAGAAAACTAACTTCGGTGAATGAGTCACGAGAATCCTAATATTTCTACAGTAATATTTCTACAGTCAGTTATTTCTACAGTAACTGACCAAGTTTAAGGAGAGGGGAAGAGAGCGGAGGGGAGGAGGGATAGTAGAGGATAGGAAAGGCAGCAGAATACAATAGACACTAGTATGGCAATGTGTCAATCAATTGATGTGTAACTGATGTGATTTTGCAATCTGTATACGGGGTAAAAATGGGAGTTCATAACCCACTTGAATCAAAGTGTGAAATATGATATATCAAGAAATAAATAATGTTTAGAACAACCATAAAAAATTAAAAAAAAAAAAGAAAACTAACTTCGGTGAATGAGTCACGCAAATCCTAATATTTCTACAGTAACTGACCAAGTTTAACATCAATGCAAGTAGATTCCAATGGGACATGATGTGTATTTTTACGTTAATTTTTATTCAAAACTGGTACATTACAATTTCATCAGTTTATGCACATCATAGGATATATATTTCACAAACAATTTAGCAAATTTGTTTCACTTTCAATCACTTCCTGCTTCAAAACACATGTATTTCTCCATATTTCTTGACTGGTCTTTGCATGAGAATTCTTTCTGAACACATTATTTTCGATTTCCATAATCACTTTTGAAGCAAACTTCACACACTCTTCATGATTAATCAAAACACTAATATTACCATTAGATGTATAACTGGTTGGAATGAATGAATATATATCAATATAAGATTTATTGTATATTTTCAGATATCAATTCAATCCATTATTTAAAGTTGGAACCAGTTATATTGTTTATTCACAGTATGGTGTATTCATGCTTAATCTCTATATTCATGGACACAGGGTACACCTCTTTGTACCCCCAATACAAATTTTACGTCTTCAGTATATTGCTCCCAGAAATGGTGGTAGAAATACTCATGTCACCTGATATACATATAGATTTTATCACAGTAATATTCTGGACAAAAAATGTAAAGGTCACACTTATGATTGTACCAAAGACTAAATGGAAAGCGATCATGGATTACTAAAAACATCCTTGTCCAGGTTGCCTAATGCTCTCAAATGTCAATCCTATTGGTTACTACATATTTGTTTCTTCCTAAGATTATATATTCAAACTCAACCCTGGTGAAAATGTCTACTCCTATCACTCACTTAATACTTTGCCTGATTTCATAATGTCTCTATTGATATCTGCTTTTCTACATATTTTCCCAATTTCATCATAGTGACTGACTCTTCATATGTGCTGAAATTTACATTCACTCTCTATCCGAAACCCTATAGCTAAAGAATTTTTAGTCCCAATCCTACACTCACTCTTCTTCCTAAACCTACCGACTATCTTCCTAATTCTACTGACTATCCCTTTGGATTGGATGTTCTCTTCTACATTCAAACATCCAAGGTACAAGGTCCTATGCCATTGTATATCAAATTGTCTGAGACATCTTTGCAGAATATAATTCAAAACTAAGTATCCCAATTAAGGGCCCAATGCCCTTCTGGGCTTCAAATCATACCTAGATTTCTGTTTTCATACTTATATTTCACCTCGATATTCTTGTAAATATCGCAGGTTCCCAATACCATTATTTATCACACAGAATGATTGCTAACCCAAATCGAACCTGTTATTAAGCCTAAACATACACTGTTTCCTCAATCTCATTTTACAGAAGAGCAGGGATAGAGTCGTTATTACAATACAGGAAAGTAGGGGACATTCCACCTGCTGAGAACCTCAAAGGTTCATTCAGAAATGATACCTGGAGAAGATGTAGGCAGCTATGAAGGACCTGAGAGAGCAAAAGTCATCTTCCATGGCAAACAACCTGGTCAGGATGAAGGGATGTGTCTGAATCAGCCTCTCTCTTTTTATTGTAGAGAAGATGGACCAAACCAGTCCTGTGTGGAGAGCTGCTGCTGGGTGCCTATGGTTGACATACCATTCTACCTTGTGAAAGTGTCACAGGAAGTAGGGGCAGCCTCCATCTCATGGGACACTTGGAAGCAACTGTTAGGACAAAGTGGTTGCCAAGGCAGTGACCTCATTCAGTTCCAAAGAAAGTGATATACCTCATTTCCTTGGTGATGGAACTCTCTGAACTTTGTATCCAAGAATCCAGGCACCCCGAGGCAGCCCCAGTCCCAGTGGACTCACTTGTTTGGATTTACCAAGGACAGAGTCAGTCTTTCTTGGTACCTACCGATGTGAGGATGGCCAAATGCCAGGAGAGCTCTGAAGAGGGACATTTCCAGAAGAAGCAGGTAGTGGCTCACCCCTTTTTCTTGACAACTTCACAGAATTGGCCAAGGAAACCAGATCTGAGAGAGGTCAGGCCATGTTCTGAGAATAGGTAGGAAAGTTGGTTTGTTTGGTTTGGAGTGGATTGTTTTTAGTAAGTCGTTTGACCAGGCGAGTGTTTCTATGTCTGTGTATCCCACTGTGTCCATTGTTGTAGACATTAGAAAAGAGAAAGCATTAATGGATGCGTCCAGTCTACTATAAATCTTCCCATAATTCATCCTGCCCAATTTATGAATGGACTGCAGCTTGTCTTATCGAGAGGCAACACATTCTATCTTCCTAAGTTCCTGTTTTCTTCCTGAATTCTGGCCACTCTCCAGAATAGGCTCATGGTTTTGTGTCCAAGATATGCACCACTACAAGCTCTGTGACATGGCCATGTACTGGATAGCGGAAGAGAATGGCCAGCCTTTCAGAAATCTCAGATATCAGTGTGAACAGAAATGTCTCAGTGGAAAAACCCCGCTTTGGGCCTTTTGCTTACCTATTGTTCTGTTGCACTGAATGTCAGGAAAGACTTGGTCTCAGGCCACCCCTTTGTGAAGCCTGAAGAAAGAGTTTTCAAATGAAAATGAATGGGCATCACCTGTGGCTCTTTGCTTAATTGCTTTGGAAAGGGATGTGGCTGAATTAGCCTCTTGGCCTGTGTGTGGCTGTGTCTTACATTCTCATCACCTGATGGATCTAAAGAATGATCCCATGTGTGCATCAAAAACCATAATGGCAAACAGATCAGTCATTGTGGATGAAGTCTCTTGCCTTCCTCTGTTAGGTTCCTGACCTCTGTCAAGTGAGAAAATGGATTCTTTGGGTCAAAAGAGTTCCTCAAAGCCCTGCAGAGGTGCTTGGGGTTTCGCATGACTCCAAATCACAAAGAATCTATACCTGAAAATTAGTAGGCCTCAAATTGGAGAAACAGAGCATTATTAATGACAGGCTTATTTGATCACTCCTGGTTCACAGGAAGGGTGTCCAGGCAACCCTGACTTTAGGCAAATGAGGGGCAAGTGAGCTTATTTTGGACACTTTCTTGGGCTTCGCCCCTCATGAAAATCTTCAGCCAGACATTATGATGAATGACAATATGTAAGAAGATGAGGGCCATGTGGGAGTCTTTTAGTTTTAATTTTGGTCATTTGTGTGGCGGTTGGAAGAAATGACTGGGTCCACCTGGGCTTGAACTCTGGTGTGATTCCCCTTAGAGACTGAGTTGTGGAACTGACCTTAGAGAAGTATTGCATTGAATTTTGTTGGGATTTTAGGAGGCCACGCATAAGAGTCACCCTTGGAACTGAGATCTAGGCCCAGGGTTGCTTTCCACAGATTTTTCAATTTCTGAAAGAAGTGACCTCACCTCACTTCCTTGGTGATGGAACTCTCTGATCTTGGGATCCAGGAATTCAGGCAAAAAAGCCAGGGCCAGTTCCAGTCTGGGTGGTCTCATTTGTTTGGATTTACCAAGGACAGAGTCAGTCTTTCTTGGTACCTACTCATGTGAGGATGGCCAAATGGCAGGAAATCTCTGAAGAGGGGCCTTTCCTGAGAAAACAGGTAGTGGCTCACAGCTGGCTCCTGACAATTAAATAGAGTTGGCCATGGAGTCCAAATCTGAGACAGGAGTGGCCATTTCGGGGGAACATAGTATGGCCCATAAGTCAGAGGACACTCAAGATAGTCAAAGACCTACTTGGCAGAAGGAGGTGCCTTTGTAGGTTTGGTTGTGGTTTTGTGGTTTTGTCTCATGTTCTGAAAATAGGCAGGGAAGTCGGTTTGTTTGGTTTGGAGTGAACTGTTTCTAGTAAGTCGTTTGGCAAGGCGAGTGTTTCTATGTCTGTGTATCCCACTGTTATCTATGGTTGTAGACATTAGAAAAGATATTGGATCAATGGATATGTCCTGTTTAGTAGAAAGCTTTCCAGAATTCATCCTGCACAATTTATGAATGGACTGCGGCTTGCCTTATCAATTGGCTACACCTGCTATCTTCCTAAGTTCCACTTTTCTTCCTGAATTCTGGCCACTCTCTAGAATAGGCTCATGGTTTTTTGTGCAAGATATATACCACCTCCAAGCTCTGTGACATGGCCATGTACTGGATAGCTGAAGGGAATGGCGAGCATCACAGAAAACTCAGAAATCAGTATGACCATTAAAGACTCAGTGGAGAAACCCTGCTTTGGGCCTTTTGGTTACCTATTGTTCTGTTGCCCTAAATGTCAGGAAGGTCTTTGCCTTAGGCCACCCCTTTCTGAAGCCTGAAGAAAACAGTTTTCAAATGGAAATGAATGGGCATAACCTGTGGCTCTTTGCTTAATTGCTTTGAAAAAGATGTGTCTCATTCAGACCATTGGCCCTATGTGAGGCTGTTGCTTAGTTTCTCATCACCTGATGGATCTAAAGAAAGATTCCATGTGTACATCCAAAACCAAAGTGCCAAAAAGAGCAGTCATTGTGGATGAAGACTCTCGTCTTCCTCTGTAAGGTTCGTGACCTCCATCAAGTGAGAATAGGGATCCTTTGTCTCAAATGAGTTCCTCAAAGCCCTGCAGATTCTATCCCATAGGTGCTTGGGTTTTATCATGACTCCAGTTCACATAAAGAATCTAAAACCCACAGTCAGTAGTCCTCAAATTGGAGAAGCGGAGCAGTATTAATGGCAGGCCTATTTGATCACATCTTGTTCACAGGAAGTGTGTACAGCCACCCTCAGTTTAGTCAAATTAAGGGGCACGGGAGCTTATTTTTGACACTGGCTTGGGCGGAGCCCCTTATGGAAACCTCCAGCCAGAAGTTATGATGAGTGTCTATATGGAAGAAAATGTGGGTCATGTGGGAGTGTTTTGGTTTTAATTGTGGTCATTTGGGTGGTGGTTGGAAGTGACGACTGGGTCCACCTGGGCTTGAACTCTGGTGTGATTCCCCTTAGATACTGAGTTGAGGTACTGACCTCAGAGAAGTATTGCCATGAATTGAGTTGGGATTTTAGGAGGCCACGCATGAGATTTGCCCTTGGAAACTGAGATCTAGGCCCAGGTTGGCTTTGCACAGAGCACTTGGAATCTCAGCCAGGGTATCACATAATTTTATTCTGAAAGACTTGGCAGCCATAGTTGAGAGTCAAAACACACATGGACCTCACATTGTAGACCTCAATGTGCCTAGCATCATGTGATCATTGGCCACTCTTTAGGAAGCCATGCTTATGAGAGTTCTCCAGAGCTTTCATTGAAATGAGCATCCTCACCATTTAATGGTTCCTGAATGAAGTGAAACCCACAGTGCCTTCAACTTCATCCTTGAAAAATGGCTAGATAAATACCGTGAAATTTTTTTAAATTTCCATGACCAGGTGACACTGGAGAACCTTTGGATATCCTGTTGCTGACTATGAGTATACCAGACAGTGCCTGATGGACTGGGTTTCCAGAAAATGGTGTAGAGCAGAGATGCCAGTAATTTGGAGCCTGCTGAGTAGTGGGCATAGAGCTGCAGTCGGCAGGTGTGTGATAAATCATCTGTGGTGGAGCCATGTGGATCTTCCATTGGCTTCCAAATTGCTTGTGACTGACATGGTGCAGCGAGCAGACCCTTATATGTAAAGGCGTATTTTTATTTGTAGAGGTTTTAGGGCAATGTTCAGAATCACGTTGCTATGGTCAAGAGGCAAGCTATTTGGGATAGAACTTTGGTGGGTACATTCTCCTGCAGACCCTGACCCACCACACGTGAGAAACTCCCTCCAACACTTTGTCCCAGGTGGACTCCTTGTATTTTGTGAAGCAAATACCAAACTACCAGTGCAGCAGCAATAAACACCACAAAATGTGGAGGATGACCAAATGGCTTCACAGTCCACACGGGGAGACACTTAGCCCCCAGTGACCACAGTTTACCTACAAAGATTGAATTCAGCACTGCTGACTCATGTTCATTGGAACATAAGAAACCATGTCCTCCAGGTCACATAAATGCAGACCCAGCTTTGATGCTCTCATTACAAAGGAATCTAAAGCTCCTGACAACAACATATATTTCAAGTGCCCAACCTCAGTGGCAGTTTCTGAAGAAGTCTTTAGGCCAGCAGAGCTCCATATTTGTGGAGTGTTTACCCTGTCCCTTACTTTAGTAAACTACTCTACCACCTCCAATGTTGTGAACTTTTGAGCATATTAAATTCCAGCTATGTATTCCCAGATTTTCTAACTCTTCTCCTCTAATGATGTATTACTTGGGGCGAGGGTAATGTCAAGGCATTGTTCTGGAAGAGAGAGAAATATTTCTCCATGTGTTTTTTTTTTTCAATTATTTTATTTCATATTATTTTTTTTATTTTTTTAATTGGGTGTTCAAAACATTACAAAGCTCTTGACATATTATATTTCATACATTAGATTCAAGTGGGTTATGAACTCCCATTTTTATCCCAAATACGGATTGCAGAATCATATGTGTTACACATCTGCATTTTTATAATGCCCTATTAGTAACTGTTGTATTCTGCTACATTTTCTATCCTCTAGTATCCCCACTCCCCTCCCATCTTCTCTCTCTACCCCATCCACTGTAATACATTTATATCTTTGTTAATTTTCCCATTCCCCTCACAACCTCTTATATGTAATTTTGTGTAACAATGAGGGTCTCCCTCCATTACCATGCAATTTCCTTTATCTCTCTCTTTCCGACCCCCACCTCATGTCTCTGTTTAATGTTGATCTTTTCTTCCTGCTCTTCCTCCCTGCTCTGTTATTAGTTGCTCTCACTATATCAAAGAAGACATTTTTATTTGTTTTTTAGGGTTTGGGTAGCTTCACTAAGCATAATCTGCTCTAGTGCCATCCATTTCCCTGCAAATTCAATGATTTTGTCATTTTTTAATGATGCATAGTACTCAATGGTGTATAAATGCCACATTTTTTTATCCATTCATCTACTGAAGGGCATCTGGGTTGGTTGCACAGTCTAGCAATTTTGAATGGTGCTGCTATGAACATCAATGTGGCAGTATCCCTGTAATATGCTCTTTTAAGGTCTTCAGGGAATAGTCTGAGAAGGGCAATAGCTGGGTCAAATGGTGGTTCCATTCCCAGCTTTCCCAGGATTCTCCATACTGTTTTTCAAATTTGCCACAACAGTTTGCAGTCCCACCAGCAATGTACAAGAGTACCCTATTCTCCACATCCTCGCCAGCACTTGTTGTTTGACTTCATAATGGCTGCCAATCTTACTAGAGTAGGATGGTTTCTTAGGGTGATTTTAATTTGCATTTCTCTGACTGGTAGAGATGGTGAGCATTTTTTCATTTACTTACTGATTGATTGTATGTCCTCCTCTGAGTAGTGTCGGTTCAGGTCCATGGCCCATTTTTTGATTGGGTTATTTATCATCTTATTGTCTAATTTTTTGAGTTCTTGGTATACTCTGGATATTAGGGCTCTATCTGAAGTGTAAGGAGTAAAAATTTGTTCCCATAATTTAGGCTCCCTATTTACCTCTCTCATTTTTTATCCTGCTGAGAAAAAAACTTTTCAGTTTAAGTAAGTCCCATTTGATGATTCTTGTTATTAACTCTTCTGCTATGGGTGTCCTGTTAAGGAATTTGGAGCCCGGCCCCACATTATGTAGATCGGAGCCAACTTTTTCTTGTATCAGATGCAGAGTCTCTTATTTGATATCTAGCTCCTTGATCCACTTTGAGTTAACTTTTGTGCATGGCAAGAGGAGGGGATTCGGTTTCATTTTGTTGCATATGGATTTCCATTTTTTACAACACCATTTGTTGAAGATGCTATATTTCCTCCATTGCATGCTTTTAGCTCCTTTATCAAATATAGCATAGTTGTATCTTTGTGAATTAGTCTTTGTGTCCTCTATTCTGTACCATTGGTCAACCTGCCAGTTTTGGTACCAGTGCCATGCTGTTTTTGTTAATATTGCTCTGTAGTATAGTTTTAAGTCCGGTATCGCTATACCGCCTGATTCACACTTCCTGCTAGAATTGCTTTTGCTATTCTGGGTCTTATATTTTTCCATATGAATTCCATGATTGCTTTATCTATTTCTACAAGAAATGCCATTGGGATTTTGATTGGCATTGCATTGAACCTATAGAAAACTTTTGGTAATTTCGCCATTTTGATGATGTTAGTTCTGCCTATCCAGGAACAGGGTATATTTTTCCATCTTCTAAGATCTTCTTCTACTTCTCTTTTTAGGGTTCTGTAGTTTTCATTGTATAAGTCTTTCACCTTTTTTGTTTGGTTGATTTTCAAGTATTTAATTTTTTTGAGGGTATTGTGAATGGAGTGTTTTTCCTCATTTCTGTTTCAGGAGGTTTGTCGCTGATATACAGAAATGCCTTTGATTTATGCGTTTTGATTGCATATCCTGCCACTTTGCTGAATTCATTTATTAGTTCTAGTAGTTATTTTGTAGACCCTTTTGGGTCTTCTATGTATAGAATCATGTCACCAGGAAATAGTGATAATTTTCGTTCTTATTTTCCTATTTTTATGCCTTTGATTTCTTTCGTCTGTCTAATTGCTCTGGCCAGTGTTTTGAGAACTATATTGAATAGAAGTGGTGACAGAGGGCATCCCTGTCTTGTTCCAGATTTTAGAGGGAATGCCTTCAATTTTTCTCCATTCATAATGATGCTAGCCTGAGACTTAGCATAGATAGCTTTTACAATGTCGAGGTTAGTTCCTGTTATCCCTATTTTTCTAATGTTTTGAACATAAAGGGATGCTGTACTTTGTCAAATGCTTTTTCTCCATCTATCGAGATGATCATATGGTTCTTATCTTTAAGTCTATTGATGTGATGAATAACATTTATTGATTTTCGTATATTGAACCATCGTTGCATACCAGGGATGAATCCTACTTGATCCTGGTGAACAATTTTTTTGATGTGCCTTTGTATTCGATTAGGCAGATTTTTATTGAGGATTCTTGCATCTAGGTTAATCAGATATATTGGTCAGTAGTTCTCTTTCTTTGAGGTGTCTTTTTCTGGTTTTGGAATTAGGGTGATGTTGGCCTCATAAAATGAATTTGGCAGAGCTCCCTCTCTTTCTATTTCCTGAAATAACTTGAAAAGTATTGGTATTAATTCTTCTTTAAAGGTTTTGTAAAACTCCGCTGTATAGCCATCCGTTCCTGGGCTTTTCTTGGTTGGTAGTCTTTTGATTGCTTCTTCTATTTCATCCATTGATATTGGTCGGTTTAAATTGTGTGTATCCTCCTGACTCAGTTTGGGCAAATCATATGACTTAAGAAATTTATCGATGTCTTCACTATTTTCTATTTTATTGGAATAATGGTTTTCAAAATAATTTCTAATTGTCTTCTGTATTTCTGTAGCATCTGTTGTGATGTTGCCTTTTTCATCCCATATGTTAGTAATTTGAGTTCTTTCTCTTCTTTTCGTCTTTAGCATGGCTAAGGGTCAGTTGATCTTATTTATTTTTTCGAAGAACCAACTTTTAGTTTTGTTAATTTTTTCAATAGTTTCTTTTGTTTCAATTTCCTTGATTTCCACTCTGATTTTAATAATTTCTTGCCTTCTGCTAAATTTGCTGTTGTTTTGCTCTTCCTTTTCTAGGGCTTTGAGATGAAGTGTGAGCTCACTTATTTGTTGGTTTTTCCTTTTTTTTCAGGAATGACCTCCAGGCGATGAATTTCCCTCTTAAAACTGCTTTCATTGTGTCCCATAGATTCCGATATGTTGTGTCTATAATTACATTTATCTCTAAGAATTTTTTGATTTCCTCCTTTATGTCTTCTGTAACCCATTGATCATTCAGTAACATATTGTTCATTTTCCATGTGATGTAGAATTTTTCCTTCCTTCTTTTATCATTGATTTCCAGTTTCATTCCATTATGATCAGATAAAATGCATGTTATTATCTCCACACCTTTATATTTACTGAGGGTTGCCCTATGGCATCATATATGGTCTTTTTTTGAGAAGGATCCATGTGCTGCTGAGAAAAAAGTATATCCACTTGATGATGGTTGATATATTCTATATATGTCAGTTACATGTTGGTTATTGATTGTGATATTGAGTTCTATACTTTCTTTATTCAACTTTTGTTTGGAGGATCTGTCCAATGGTGATAGATGTGTGTTGAAGTCACCCATAATTATTGTGTTGAGGTCTATTTCATTTTGGAGCTTGAGGAGAATTTGTTTCATGAACATCGTAGCACCATTATTTAGTGCATAAATATTGATAATTGTTATGTCTTGTTGGTGAATGGTTCCTTTTAACAGTATATAATGTCCTTCCTTATCCCTTTTGATTAACTTAGTCTTGAAGTCGATTTTATTTGATATGAGGATGTCCACCCCTGCTTGCTTATGAGGATAAGTGTGCATGGTGTATTTTTTCCCAACCTTTCACCTTCAGCCTGTGTGTCTTTGCATTTCAGATGTGTCTCCAGGAGGCAACATATTGTTGGATTTGTTTATTTAATCCAAGTTACCAGCCTATGTTGCTTTATTGGAGAGTTGAAGCCATTTACATTCAGAGTTACTATTGATGTATGGTTTGTACTGCCAGCCATGTTTGATTATTTATCTTTTTTTAAATTTAGTTTGTTTCTCCATGATAAGCTTTCACCCTGCCTCTGTCATTACCAAGGTACTTCCCACTGATGGTTTTGGTTGTTGTTTTTCATTTCTTTCTTGTGTAGTGTTTTTCTCAAGACGCTTTGTAAAGCTTGTTTTCTGGCTTCAAATTCTTTTAGCTTTTGTTTATCATGAAAGATTCTTATTTTATTGTCGTACCTGATGGTTAATTATGCTGGATACATAATTCTTGGTTGGCATCCATTGTCTTTCAGTGTTTGAAATACGTTTTTCCAGGATCTTCTCGCTTTCAGCATCTGTGATCAAATATCCGTTGTTAACCTTATTGGTTTACCACTGAATGTATTCTGCCTCCATTCTCTTGTAGATTTATTATTTTCTCTTTGTTCTGTATATTGGATATCTTCATAACAATGTGTCTTGGCATTGGTCTACTGTGATTTTGTGTGCTCTTGTCCTGTATGCAGCTACAATTTGTATATCCATTTCCTTTTTTATTTCTGGAAAGTTTTCTGTAATTATTTCATTCAGCAGTTTTCTCATTCCCTTGGTTTGAGTCTCTGTACCTTCCTCTATCCTGATGACTCGTAAGTGTGGTTTTATTTATGTTATCCCAAATCTCTTGGATGTTTTTCTTGTGATTTTTTTGCCAGCCTTTCTGAGTTGGCTGGACTCGTTTCAAGATGATATATTTTGTCTTCATTATCTGACGTTCTGGCTTCTACTTGCTCCACTCTGTTAGTGATACTCTCAATGGAGTTCTTAATTTGGTTTATCATTTCCTTCATTTCTAGAATTATTGTTTGATTTTTTTTTTATAATCTGTATCCACTGATAAAGATGCTTAACTTTTTCTTTTATATGTTTATGTAATTCATTTTCAATGTTTTCTTTTACTGTTTGGATTTTCTGTCTCGTATCTTCTTTAAGTTTCCATTCCATCTGTCTAAGGTATTCCTTGAGTTCTTTATATGACCACTTTTCTGATGAATCCTGGTCCTCCTGAATATTTAGGGTGTTCTTCGTTGTTTGTTCTCCTTTTCTTCCTTGCTTGTTTATGCTGCTCATGTTACTTCTTGTTCTGTTTGACTGCTGAGTTACTGTTTACTCTTATAAATTTATTTGATGCTTGGGAGGAAAGATTTTAGAAGGGAAGGGAAAAAGTCACTAAAGAGAATGAGAGTAGGCAGGTAGAATGCAAGGAATGGGAAATAAGAAAATTGAAAAGAAATGAAATACAATAGAAAAAATAGAAAATAAAGAATGAAAATGATTTTTTTTAAAAAAATGATAATGATAATATAAAATTAAAATTAAAATTTTAAAAAATAATAATAACAAAATAGGGGAGGGGAGGGGGGATTGTAGAGGAAAGGAAAGGCAGCAGAATACAACAGTTACTAGTATGGTATTATGTAAAAATGTGGATGTGTAACCCATGTGATTCTGCAATCTCTACTTGGTTTAAAAAGGGAGTTCATAACTCACTTGAAGCTAATGTATGCTAATGTATGAAATATGATATGTCAAGAGCTTTGTAGGGTTTTGAACAATCAATAAAAAAATAAAATAAAATAATATTATTTTGCCATTTAAAAAAAAAAGAAAATAATTTTGAAGTTTATCTATGATCCAGGGGCAAGTTAAATGAAACAGTTTCCAGTTGTTAAGTCACCAAAAAATTTATTATTTCATGTGTTATTTATTTGCTTTGTAGTATGTTTAAATTTTATTTTTGGAAAGTTTTTAACCTTATTAAATTTGTTTATTTGTTGTGGGGAAAACAATTGTATATAGGTTAAGTATTGTTTATCAAAAATGCTTAGAACAAGAAGCATTTCAGATTTTGGATTTTTTTGGAATTATGGAATATTTATACACACATAATCTTGGGGATAAGACTCAAGTGTAAATATGAAATTCATTTATATTTCATACATGCCTTAGACCCATAGCCTGGAGGAAATTTCATACAACATTTTTAGTATACCTGCATTTTGACTGTAACCTGTCAAATGAAGCCAAGTAGGAAACTTTTCACTTGTCACATTCCAGTACTAAAACACGTTAGATTTGGCATTTTGGATTTGGGATTTGGCGATTAGGGGTGCCCAGTTTCCAGAGAGCAAATTCTATTTTTCTACTAAAGTAAACTCATTTATCATAGTAAGTTGTCCTAAGTTAATTATCTTTGTATCCACAAAATGCCTAAAACGTATTGTGGTGCCTATATTTCTCCTTAAAATCATATTTCAAACATTTAATCTTGCTTCATTGAATAAAAACAAATCATATTTTCATCTAATTTTTAGATTCTTTAATTAATTAACACAATTGCTGTCTTATTAAAGGTTCTTTCACTTAAAATACATATTTTACATTGATATTAATAATAGATGTTCTGGAATTATCAATAAAATTTTTATACAATAGCTTTTGCTCCCTGTATTTTCAAACACCACTTAACTTGTGTGTTTGTGTTGCAAACAACTTAGAGCTGATTTTGTATTTTTACTTCAAATGACATTTTCTACACACTTTCATTTATTTTTTATAATTTATTCTTTTTTACTAGTTTTTTTAGTTGTTGATGGATCCTTATTTAATTAATTAATTTATATGCAGTGCTGAGAATCCAACCAGTGCCTCACACATGCTAGACAAGTGCTCTACTACTGAGCCACAACTCTAGCCCACTCCAGTTTATTCTTAAAATTCACATTTTTTTTTTTAGTTTATGTATAGGTATTTTTTTATTGGCTCTACACAGCACTGGTATACTATCATATTTCTTTTTTTAATTGGTTCTTTTTATACATAACATTAAGATTATACATAACATTAAGATTCATTTTGGCATAATTATAAAAGCATGAAATATTATTTGCTCTAATTCAGTCCCCAGTACTTCCTCTTTTTCTCCTTTCCTCCCTCTTTCTGTTCCCTTCCCTCCACTCTACTGATCTTTCCGCTATTTACTTTTAGTTTGGGTGGATTGTGCAGGTGTGTGTTGTGTGTATACATAATGGTGAGATCCAATATGTTTTTTTCCCTTTCATTTGTTGTTTTATGGTAATACCGTGTGATTATTTTTATAGTGTTTAAGTTCTTTAATGAGGATTTTGGAAAATAAAAGCAATAAATTTGTGTTCTCAGATGGTCATCATGAACCAGAAAAAAAAATAAAATAAAATAAAAAATTTTAAAACATTTTTTAAAAGTTAAAGAACAGCAACAAAAAAATGAAAATAAAAGAAAACAAAAAAAAAAACAAATTAAAATAATAATAATAACAATAAATGCAGTCATAGATTGCAATAAACTTCTTTTCCAGTAGGTAGAGCTGTACCCACTGGGCCAAGCTTCTCCTTTCAATAAGTGGGAACCAATCACTGTGCAGCAGCTCTTCCTCCCAGACTGGGTGGGTGTCCAATCCTGAGTGCCTAGGGCCTTCTTTTGTGTTTCCTCAAGCCAGGCCCCACTCACCTGTGACACTCACCACAATACTGGCTACATGCCAGGTCTGCTGCTCCTAGGAGCCCTGTTTTCATGAACGCCTGGGCACAATCTCCCTGTTTGTCTCCCTCAGACCCTAAGTTTGTAGAGCTTAGGCCTGAGAACCCCCAGCGAATTTGCTTGCACTCCGGAAGCCATGCCCCCGGAAGCTGGAGCAAGAGACTTCAGTTATCAGCACTGGTGAGAGCGGTGGCCTGGAGGTCTGCACCACGAGTCCCGTGCCACTCCTAATTCCCTCGGTCTGGCTATCGTGCTCAAGGGAGAGCTGGGAGGGGCTCTTAAGATTTCCCCACAAGTTCGCAAACTTACAGGAATTTGTTTCACTTTCAATCACTTCCTGCTTCAGGACACATGTATTCTTCCATGTTTCTTGACAGGTCTTTTCATGAGAGTTCTTTCAAGACACATTACTTTCAATTTCCATAATCACTTTTGAAGCAAAACTCACATAAATTTTATGATGAATTATAACTCTGATATTACCATTAGATGTATGACTGGTTGGAATTAATGATTGCATAACGATATAGGATTTCTTATATATTTTCAGATAAAAATTCAATCCATTATTTAAAGTGGAACGAGTTATATTATTTATTCACAGTATGGTCTATTCATGCATTATCTCTATATTCATAGACGCAGTGTACACTTCTTTATACCCCCAATACTAATTTATATGTCTTCAAAATATTGCTCCCTGAAATGTTAGAAGAAATACTCATGTCACCTGATCTACTTATACATTTAATCACAGAAATATTCGGAACACAAAATGCAAAGCTCACACTTATGTTTGTACCAAAGCCTAAAAGGAAAGTAAACATGGATTACTAAAAACATCCATGTCCAGCTTGCCTAATGCTCTCAAATATCAATCCTATTGGTGACTACATATTTGTTTCTTCTTAAGATTATATATTCAAACTCAACCCTACTGAAAATGTCTAATCCTATCCCTCACTTTATACATTGCCTGATTTCATTATGGCTCTATTTCTATCTGTTTCCTACATATTTTCCCCAGTTCATCATTGTGACTGACTCTTCACATGTGCTGACATTTACATTCACACTCTAATCGATAACCTATTGCTAATAAACTTTTGTTCCTAATCCTATACTCATTCTTTTTCTAAACCTACCGACTATCTTCCTAATCCTACCGACTATCCTTTTTTGACTGGATATTCTCTTCTACATTCAATCAAGCAAGGTACAAGGTCTTATGCCATTGTATATTGATCTATCTGAGACCTCTGTGCAGAATGTAATTTTATTCTAAGTATCACAATCAAGGGTCCAATGCCCTTCTGGGCTTCAAATGTTACCTAGATTTCTAGTTTCACACTTATATTTCACATATATATTCTAGTAAATATCGCAGTTTCAAATACCATTATTCATTCTGCAGGATGATTCCTAAACCAAATCCAACATGTTATTGACCCTAAACATACACTGTTCCCTCAATCTAACTTTACAGAAGAGCAGGGACAGAGTTGGTCTTACAATACAGGAATGTAGGGGATCTTCCACCTGCTGAGAACCTCAAAGGTCCATGCAGACATGATCCCTGGAAAAGAGGTAGACAGCTATGAAGGACCTGTGAGAGCAAAAGTCATCTTCCATGGCAAACAACCTTGTCAGGATGAAGGGGTGTGTCTGAATCAGCCACCTTCTTCTTAATGTAGAGAAGATGGACCAAACAAGGTCTGTGTGGAGAGCTGTTCCCGTGTGTCTATGGTTGATATACCATTCTAACTTGTGACAGTGTCACAGGAAGTAGGGGCAGCCTCCATCTCATGGGACCCTTGGAAGCAGCTATTAGGACAAAGTGTTTGCCAAGGGAAGGCATTGACCTCATTCAGTTCCTGAAGGAAGTGACCTACCTTACTTCTTTGGTGATGGAACTCTCTGAACTTGGGATCCAGGAAGCCAGGCATCCAGAGCCAGTCCCAGTCCCAGTACCAGTGGGCTCACTTGTTTTGTTTTACCAATGACAGATTCTGTCTTTCTTGGTACCTACTGATGTGAGGATGGCCAAATATCAGGAGAGCTCTGAAGACGGGCCTTTCCTTAGTAAGTAGGTAGTGACTCACCGCTGGCTCCTAACAACTACACAGAGTTGGCCAAGGAGACCAGATCTGCCACAGTACAGGCCATTTCGGGTGAACATAGTAGGGCCCGCTAGTCAGAGGACACTCTGGATATTCAGAGACTTACTTGGGGGAAGGAGGTGCTTTGTGTTTGTGGGTGTGAGCTTGTGGTTTTGTCTCATTTTCTTAGAATAGGTAGGAAAGCTGGTATGTCTGGTTTGCAGTGGACTGTTTCTAGATAGTCTTTTGACAAGGCAAGTGTTTCTATGTCTGTGTATAACACTGTGTCCGTGGTTGTAGACATTAGAAAAGAGAATGCATCAATGAATGTGTCCTGTCTAGTAGATAGCTTCCCAGCATTCATCCTGCCCAATTTATGTCTGCACTGCAGGTTGCCTTATCGATGGGCAACACCTACTATCTTCCTAAGTTTCAGATTTCTTCCTGAATTCTGACCAATCTGCAGAATAGTCTCATGGTTTTGTGTCCAAGATAGGTACCACCCCAAGCTCTGTCACATGGCCATGTACTGAATAGCTGAAGGTAATGGCGAGCTTCTTAGAAAACTCAGATATCAGTGTGACCAGGTAAGTCTCAGTGGAGAAACCATGCTTTGTGCCTTTTGCTTACCTATTTTTCTGTTTCACTGAATGACAGGAAGGTCTTTGCCTCAGGCCACCCCTTTGATAAGCATGAAAAAAACAGTTTTCATATGGAAATGATTGGGCATCACCCGTGGCTCTTTGCTTAATTGCTTTGAATGGGATGTGTCTGAATCAGCCTCTTGGCCCTGTGTGAGGCTGTGGCTTATATTCTCAGCACCTGGTGGATATAAAGAAATATCCCATGTGTGCATCCAAAACTAAAATGGCAAAATTCAGTCATTGTGGATGATGTCTCTCTCCTTCCTCTATTAGGTTGCAGACAATCATCAAGTGAGTATAGGGATCCTTTGGGTCAAATGAGTTTTTCAAAGCCATGCAGAGGTGCTTGGGTTTTCTCATGATTCCACTTCACATAAAGAATCTAAACCCCACAGTCAGTAGGCCTCAAATTGGAGAAGCAGAGTAGTTGTAATGGCAGGCCTATTTGATCACTCCTGGTTCACAGGAATGGTGTCCAGGCCACCCTGACTTTAGGCAAATGAGGGCCAAGGGAGCTTATTTTGGACACTCTCTTGCGCTGCACCCCTCATGGAAATCTCCAGCCAGAGGTTATAATGAGGGTCTATGTGGAAGAAGATGAGGGCCATGTGGGAATGTTTTGGTTTTAATTTTGGTAATTTGTGTGGCAGTTGGAAGGGATGACTGGGTCCCCCTCGGCTTGTACTCTGGTGTAATACTCCTTAGAGACTGAGTTTTAGAACTGACCTCAGAGAAGTATTGCCATGAATTGTGTGGGGATGTTAGGAGGCCACGCATGAGAGTCGCCCTTGGAAACTGAGATCTAGGCCAAGGGTGGCTTTCCACAGAACACTGAGAATCTCAGCCAGGATATCACATGATTTTATTCTGAAAAACTTGGCAGCCATAGTTGAGAGTCAAAACACACATGGACCTCACTTTGTAGACCTCAATGGGCCTGGCTTCATGTGACCTTTTGGCCACTATTTGGGATGCCTTGCCTGTGATTGTTCTCCAAAGCTTTCATTGAAATGAGCTTCCTTAACATTTAATGGTTCCTGAATGAATTGAAACCCACAGTGACTACAACTTCTTCCTTGAATAATGGCTAGATAAATACCATGAAATTTTTGAAATTTCAAAGACCAGTTGGCACTGGAAAACCTTTGGATGTCCTGATGCTGATCATGAGTATACCAGACAGTGCCTTGATTGACAGGGTTTCATAAAAGTGGTGTAGAACAGAGATGCCAGTTAGTTGGTGCCTGCTGATTAGTGGGCCTAGAGCAGTGGTGAGCAGATGTGTGACAATACATCTGTGGTGAGGCCACGTGGAACTGCCATTGGCGTCCAAATGGCTTGTGACTGATATGGTTTCAGCCAACAGACCCAATAGGTAAAGGCATCTTGTTATATGGACAGGTTTCAGGGAAATGTTCAGAATCAGGTTGCTATGGTCAAGGGGGAAAGCTATGTGGGATAGAAGCCTGGTTATTGCATTCTCCTGCAAACCCTCACCCACCACACGTGACAGAACTCCCTCCAACAATGTGTCCCAATTGACCTCCTTTATTTCGTGAAGCAAATACCAAACTCCCAGTGCAGCAGCAAGAAACACCACTAAAAGTGGAGGATGAACAAATGTCTTCCCAGTTAGCACAGGGAGAAACTTAGCCCCAGTGTCCACAGTTTAGCTACAAAAAAAGAATTCAGCACTGCTGCCCCATGTTCAATGAAAAATAAGAAACCATGTCTTACAGGTCACATATATGCAGAACCAGCTTTGATGGTCTCTCTATAAAAGAACTAAATCTCCTGAAAACAACATGTATTTCAAGTGCCCAACCTCAGAGGAAGTTTCTCAAGAATTTTTTAGGCCAGCAGAGCTCCATGTTTGAGAAGTGTTTACCTTTTGCCTTACTATTTTGAACTCTCCTACCACCTCCAAGGTTGTGAACTCCTGAGCAAATTCCATTCCAGATATGTATTCACAGATTTTCTAACTCTTCTCCTCTAACTGTATCTTACTTTGGTAAAAGATAATGTCAAGGCATTGTTCTGGATGAGACTGGGAAGATTTTGGGGTAGCACATATTTGCATAGACATTGGATACATTTTTCAATTTCCCTTTAAAACACTGAATCTCTAACCCTAACCAATTCCAAACTAGACTCTGACTACTAATCCTAATATGATGGAGAAAAATAACAAAAAACAGAAAAGAAGTACAAGCAGTTCAGAGGAGGCAAGGTGTATACTTGGACTTGCCTTTTGCATAATATAGGGTAGGAGTTATAAATCTTGCAAATTTTTTTTGAAATAGTTCTCCATGTGTTTTTAAAGTTAACAAATATGTGAATTCCTTTCTCCCTTTCTCTGTAGCCTATTAAGCACATGTATTTTTATATGCACATATAGAATTCTACCTGGTACCACACGTACATTCTTGTGAGGTGGTTGACTTGGCAGATACAAATTGTGAGAAGAGATCACTCCTCGTAAATGCTTTTGGAACTGAAATTTCAAACTATGGGTGAACTTTCTAGTTGAACAACATTATACATAAATCCATGTTCAGTATAATGAATATTTTTGGATCTGTGGATGATATATATTTCATGATGGATTTTGATTGGCATATATATTGTTAGTTTTTAATGTCTCTCTCTCTGTCTCTCTCTCTGTCTGTCTCTCTCTCTCTCTCTCTCTCTCTCTCTATATATATATATATATATATATATATATATATATATATATATATACTCTCCAGATATTTCAAAATATGTAATATATGTGACTTATTATACACTCCCTAAATTGATTCATATTCATTTATGTGGATTTATAATCAACTTTTCACAAGATTATTTTCCAAACTATTCATCCACCTGAAATTCATATTTGTTTCCTAGTACTGACAACTAACTTCAGTGAATGGTGTATACAAATCCTAATATTTCTACAGTAACTGACCCAGTTTAACATCAATGCAAGTAGATTCCTATGGGACATGATATGTATTTTGACGTTCATATTTATTCAACAGTGGGATATTATTATTTCTTCAGTTTATGCACATCATAATATATATATTTCATCCAAAAGTTCAAAAATATATAGGAATTTGTTTCACTTTCAATCACTTCCTGATTCTGAAAACATGTATTCCTCCATGTTTCTTTACTGCTCTTTTCATGAGACTTCTTTCCAAACACATTATTTTCGATTTCCATAATCAATTTTGAAGCATAACTCACACACTCTTCATGAAAATCCTAATACTAATATTATCATTGATGTATAACTGGTTGTAATGAATGTCTGTATATCAATATTTTATTTCCTGTATTTTTTCAGATATCAATTCAATCCATTATTTATAGTGGAATGAGTATAGGTTTTATTCAGAGTATGTTCCATTCATGCATTATCTGTATATTCATAGAAACAGGGTACACCTGTTTGTACCCCCAATACTAATTTATACGTCTTCAAAATATTGCTCCCAGAAATGGTGGAAGATATACTCATGTCACCTGATCTACATATATATTTTATTACAGTAATATTATGGACACAAAATGCAAAGGTCACACTTATGATTGTACCAAAGCCTAAATGGAAAGTGAGCATGGATTAGTAATAACATCCATGTCCAGGTTGCCTAATGCTCTCAAATGTCAATCCAATTGGTGACTACATATTTGTTTCTTGCTAAGATTATATATTCAACCTCAACCCTGTTGAAAATGTCTAATCCTATAACTCACATTATACTTTGCCTGATTTCCTTTTGTCTCAATTGATATTTACTTTCCTACATATTTTTCCCAGTTCATCATTGTGAATGACTCTTCACATGTGCTGACATTTACATTCACTATCTACCCGAAACCCTATTGCTAAAAAAGTTTTTGTCCAAATCCTATACTCACTCTTCTTTCTAAACCTACTGACTATCTTCCTAATCCTATCAACTATCCCTTTTTACTGCATGTTCTCTTCGACATTCAATCATCCAAGGTAAAGGTCCTATGCCATTGTATAGCGATTAATCAGAGACATCTGTGCAGAACTTAATTCAAAGCTAAGTATCCTACCCAAGGGCCCAATACACTTCTGGGCTTCAAAACTTACATAGATTTGGGTTTTCAAACTTATATTTCACCTATATATTCTTTTAAATTTCGCAGGTTCCCAATAACATTATTCATCCCGCAGAATGATTCCCAACTAAATTCGAACCTGTTATTAACCCTAACCATACGCTGTTCCCTCAATCTACCTTTACAGAGGAGCAGGGATAGAGTTGGTCTTACAATACAGGAATGTAGGGGATCTTCCACCTGCTGAGAACCTCAAAGGTCAATGCAGAAATGATCCTTGGAGAAGTTGTAGGCAGCTATGTAGTACCAAAGAGAGCAAAAGTCTTCTGACAAGGTAAAGAACCTGGACAGGATGAAAGGATGTGTCTGAATCAGCCTCTCTCTTCTTAATGTAGAGAAGATGGACCAAAGCAGGCCTGTATGGAGAGAAGTTCCCCGGTGCATATGGTTGATATACCATTCTAACTTGTGACAGTGTCACAGAAAGTAGGAACAGCCTCCATCTCATGAGACCCTTGGCAGCAACTGTTAGGACAAAGTGGTTGCCAAGGCAGTGACCTCTTTCATTTCATGAAGAAAGTGACTTCACCTAACTTACTTGGTGATGGAACTCTCGGAACTTGGGATCCAGGAAGCCAGGCATCCAGAGCCAGTCCCAGTAACAGTCCTAGTGGGATCACATGTTTGGTTTTACCAAGGGCAGAGAGAGTCTTTTTTGGTACCTACTGATGTGAGAATGGCCAAATGCCAGGACAGCTCTGAAGAGGGTCCTTTCCTAAGAAAACAGGTAGTTGGTCATCGCTGGCTCCTGACAACTTCACAGATTTGGCCACGGAGACCAGATCTGAGACAGGGCAGGCCAGTTCAGGGTAACAATATGGTCCACAGTCAGAGGACACTCCGGATTGTCACAGACATATTGGGGGAAGGAAGTGCTTTTGTGGGTGTGGGTGTGAGTTTGTGGTTTTGTCTCATCTTCAGAGAATAGGTAGGAAAGGCAATTTGTTTGGTTTGGAGTGGACTGCTTCTAAAAAGTCGTTTGACAAGGTGAGTGTTTCTATATCTGTGTATCTCACTGTGTCCGTGGTTGTAGACATAAGAAAAGAGAATGCATCAATGGATATGTCCTGTCTAGAAGAAAGTTTTCCATCATTCATCCTACCCAATTTATGACTGGACTGCAGGTTGCTTTATGGATGGGCAACCCGTACTATCTTCCTAAGTTCCTGTTTTCTTCCTAAATTTTGGCCACTACCCAGAATAGGCTCATGGTTTTGTGTCCAAGATATGTAACACCTCCAAGCTCTGTGACATGGCCATGTACTGGATAGCTGAATGGAATGGCGAGCATCTCAGGAAACTCAGATATCAGTGTGACCAGGAAAGTCTCAGTGGAGAAACACTGTTTTGGGCCTTCTGCTTACCTATTTTTCTGTTGCCCTGAATGTCAGGAAGGTCCTTACCTCAGGCCACTCCTTTTTGAAGCCTGAAGTAAACAGTTTTTAAATGCAAATGAATGGGCATCACCTGTGGTGCTTTGCTTAATTGCTTTCCAAAGGGATGTGTCTGAATCAGCTGCTTGCCTCTGGGTCAGGCTATGGATTAGATTCTCAGCACCTGATGGATATAAAGAAAGTTCCCATGTGTGTATTGAAAACGAAAATGGTAAAAATATCAGTCATTGTGGATGAAGTTTCTTGCCTTCCTCTGTTAGGTTCCTAACCTCCATCAAGTGAGAATAGGATTCTCTGGGTCAAATGAGTTCTTTGAACTCCTGCAGAAGTGCTTGGGTTCTCCCATGATGCCAAATCACATAAAGAATCTATACCTGACAGTCAGTTGGCCTCAAATTGGAGAAGCAGAGCAGTATTAAAGGCAGGCCTATTTGATCACTCCTGGTTCACAGGAAGGGTGTCAAGGCCACCCTCATTTTAGGCAAATGACGGGCAAGGGTGCATATTTTGGACATTGCCTTGGGCTGCACTCCTCATGGAAACCTCCAGCAAGAGTTTATGATGAGTGTCTATATGGAAGAAGATGAGGGTCATGTGGGAATGTTTTGGTTTCAATTGTGGTCATTTGTGTGGCGGATTGAAGAGATGACTGGGTCCACATGGGCTTGAACTCAGGTGTGATTCTCTTTCGAGACTGAGTTCTGGAACTGACCTCAGAGAAGTATTGCCATTAATTGTGTTGGGATTGTAGGAGGCCACGCATGAGAGTCACCCTTGAAACCTGAGATTGGGCCCTGGGTGGCTTTCCACAGAGCACTGAGAGTCTCAACCAGGATATCACATGATTTTATTCTGAAAGACTTGGCAGCCATAGTTAAGAGTCAAAACACACATGGACCTCACATTTTAGACCTCAATGGGCCTGTCTGCATATGACATTTTGACCACTCTTTGGAAAGCCTTGCCTGTGAGAGTTCTCCAGAGCTTTCATTGAAATGAGCTTCCTCACCATTTAATGGTTCTTGGATGAATGGAAACCCCAAAGTGCCTCCAACTTCATTCTTGAACAATGGATAGATAAATACCATGAAATTTTTGAAATTCCCAATGACCAGGTGGCACTGGAGAACCATCGGATGTCCTATTGCTGCTCATGAGTGTACCAGACAGTGGCTTGATTGACTGGAGTTCAGGAAAATGGTGTGGAACACAGATGCCAGTAAGTTGGAGCCTGCTGAGTAGTGGGCCTAGAGCAGTGGTGTGCAGTTGTCTGATAATATATTTGTGGTGTGGCCATGTGGGTGTGTCATTGGCTTCCAAATGGCTTGTGACTGACTTGGTGCAGCCAGCAGAAAATTATATGAAAAGGCATCTGGTTATATGGACAGGTTTCAGGGCAATGTTCAGAATCAGGTTGCTATGGTCAAGGGAGCAAGAAATGTTGGATAGAAGCCTGGTTGGTGCATTCTCCTGAAGACCCTGACCCACCACACCTTACAGGACTCCCACCAGCACTGTGACCCATTTGAAATCCTTGTATGTTGTGAAGCAAATACAAAACACCCAGTGCAGCAGCAAGAAACACCACGAAAATTGGAGAATGACCAAATGGCTTCAAAGTCCACACAGGGAGACACTTAGCCCCCAGTGGCCACAGTTTATCTACAAAGAGAGAATTCATCACTGCTTCCTCATGTTCATTAGAAAATAAGAAACCATATCCTCCAGGTCACATAGATGCAGACCCAGCTTTGATGGTCTCCGTACACAGGGAGATAAAGCTCCTGACAACAACATATACTTCAATTGTCCTACCTCAGAGGCAGTTTCTCAAGAAGTCTTAATGCCAGCATAGCTCCATGTTTGTGGAGTGTTTACACTGTCCCTTACTTTTGGAAACTCCTCTACCACCTCCAAGGTTGTGAACTCCTGAACATTTTCCATTCCAGGTATGTATTCACAGATTTTCTAACTCTTCTTCTCTAATTGTGTCTTACTAGGGGCGAAGATATTGTCAAGGCATTGTTCTGGATGATAGTGGGAATTTTTTGTAGCACATATTTGCATACACATTGGATTTATTTTCCATTTGAAATACTGAATAACTGACACTAACCCATACCCTAATAGACTCTTACTACTAATCCTAATATGATGGAGTAAAATAACCCAAACAGAATACAAATGCAAGCATTTCAGAGGAGGCATGGTGTATAGTTAGACTTGGCTTTTGCATGATAAAGTGTAGGTGTTATAATTCAAGTTAATTTTTAATTGAAATAGTTCCATGGGTACTTAAAGTAAACAAATATGTGAATTCCTGTCTCCCTTTCTCTGTAGCCTATTCAGCACATGTATTTTTATATGCACATATAGATTTCTACCTGGTACCACAGGTACACTCTTGTGAGGTGGCTGACTTGGCAGATAGAAATTGTGAGAATAGATCACTCCGCCTAAACGCTGTTGAAACTGAAATTTCAAACTATGGGTGAGCTTCCTAGTTGAACAACATTATACATAAATCCATGTTCAGTAAAATGAATATTTTTGGATCTGTGGATGATATATATTTCATGGTGAATTTCGATTGGCATATGTATTGCTAATTTTTAATGTCTCTGTGTGTGTGTGTGTGTGTGTGTGTGTGTGTGTATATACACACACACACACACACACACACTAAATTTTTTTAAAATATAAAATATATGTGTCTTATTATACACTCCCTAAATTCATTCATATTCATGTATGTGGATTTAGAGTTAACATTTCACAAGATTATTCACGGAAATATTCATCCACCTGAAATACATATTTTTTTTCCTAGAAATAAAAAATAACTTCAGTGAATGGTGGATACAAATCCTAATATTTCTACAATAATTGATCCAGTTTGTCATCAATGCAAGTAGATTCCTATGGGACATGATGTGTATTTTGATGTTCATTCTTATTCACCACTGGTATGTTACAATTTCTTCAGTTTATGCACATTATAGGATATATATTTCATCCATACGTTAGCAAAATTATAGGCATTTGTTTCACTTTCAATCATTTTCTGCTTTAGAACACATGTAATCCTCCATGTTTCTTGACTGGTTTTTTCATGAGACTTCATTCCAAACATATTATTTTCGATTTCCATAATCATATTTGAAGCAAAACTCACACACCCTTCATGATAAACTATAACCCTAATATTACTATTAGATGTATAACTGGTTGGAATGAATGATTGTATATCAATATAAGATTTCTTATATATTTTCAGATATCAAATCAATCCATTATTTAAAGTGGAACCAGTTATATTATTTATTCACACTATTGTCTATTCATGCATTGTCTCTATATTCATAGACACAGAGTACACCTCTTTGTAAACCCAATACTAATTTATACGTCTTCAAAATTTTGCTCCCAGTAATGGTGGAAGAAATACTCATGTCATCTGATCTACATATACATTTTATCACAGTAATATTCTGGACACAAAAAGAAATGGTCACACTTATGTTTCCACCAAAGCCTAAATGTAAAGTGAACATGGATTACTAAAACCATCCATATCAAGTTTGGCTAATGCTCTCAAAATTCAATCCTATTTGTGACAACATATTTGTTTCTTGCTAAGATTATATATTCAAACTCAACCCTGTTGAAAATATCTAATCCTATCTCTCACTTTATACTTTTCCTGATTTCATAATGTCTCTATTTATATCAGCTTTCCTACATACTTTCCACAGTTCATCATTGTGACTGACTCTTCAATTGTGCTGACACTTACATTCACACTCTAATCCAAACCCTATTGCTAAGGAACTTTTGTTCCAAATCCTATACTCACTCTTCTTCTTAAACCTACTGACTATCTTCCTAATCCTACCCATTATCCCTTTTTGACTGGATGTTCTCTTATACATTCAATAATCCAAGGTACAGGGTCTAATGCCATTGTATATCGATCTATCTCAGACATCTGCGCAGAACATAATTCAACGCTAAGTATCACAATCAAGGGCCCATCCCCATTCTGCGCTTCAAATCTTACTTAGATTTCTGTTTTCATACATATATTTCACCTATATATACTTATAAATGTCGCAGGTTCCCAGTACCATTATTCATCCAGCAGAATGATTCCTAATTCAAATTGAACATATTATTAACCCTAACCATACACTGTTCCCTCAATCTAACTTTACAGAAGAGCAGGGACAGAGTTGGTCTTACAATACAGGAATGTAGGGGATCTTCCACCTCCTGAGAACCTCAAGGTCCATGCAGAAATGATTCCTGGAGAAGATGTAGACAACTATGAAGGACCTGAGAGAGCAAAAGTCAGCTTCCATGGAAAACAACTTGGTCAGGATGAAGGGTTGTTTATGAATCAGCCTCTCTCTTCTTAATGTAGAGAAGATGGACCAAACCAGGTTGGTGTGGAGAGCTCTTCCTAGGTGCCTATGGTTGATATACCATTCTACCTTGTGAAAGTGTCACAGAAAGTAGGGGCAGCCTCCATCTCATGGTAGTCTTGGAAGCAAATGTTAGGACAAAGTGGTTTCCAAGGCAGTGATCTGATTCAGTTCCTTAAGGAAGTGACCTCACCTCACTTCTTTGTTGATGGAACTCTCTGAACTTGGTATCCAAGAAGCCAGGCACCAAGAGGCAGTCCCAGTCCCAGTGGTCTCACTTGTTTGGACTTACCAAGGACAGAGTCAGTCATTCTTGCTACCTACTGATGTGAGGACGGCCAAAACCAGGAAAGCTCTGAAGAGGGGCTTTTCCTGAGAAAGTAGGTAGTGGCTCACTGCTGGCTCCTGACAACTTCACAGAGTTGGCCAAGGAGACCAGATCTGAGACAGGACAGGCCATTTCATTGGAACATAGTATGGCCCACCAGTCAGAGGACACTCCGGATAGTCACAGACCTACTTGGGGGAAGGAGGTGTCTTTGTGGGTGTGGGTGTGGGTTTGTGGTTTTGTCTCATATTCTGAGAATTGGTAGGAATGGCGGTTTGTTTGGTTTGGAGGGAACTGTTTCTAGTAAGTCATTTGACAAGGCGAGTGTTTCTATGTCTGTTTATACCACTGTGTCCCTGGTTGTAGACATTAGAAAAGAAAATGCATCAATTGGTGAGTCCTGTCTAGTAGAAAGCTTCTCAGCTTTCATCCTGCCCAATTCATGAATGGACTGCGGCTTGACTTATCGATGGGGAACACCTGCTAACTTCTTAAGTTCCTGTTTTCTTCCTGAATTGTGTGCACTCTCCAGAATAGGCTCATAGTTTTGTGTCAAATATATGTACCACCTCAAATCTCTGTGACATGGCCATGTACTGGATAGCTGAAGGGAATGGCGAACATCTCAGAAAGCTCAGATATCAGTGAGACCAGGAATGCCTCATTGGAAAAACCCTGCTTTGGACATTTTGCTTACCGATTCTTCTGTTGCCCTGAAAGTCAGGAAGGTCTTTGCATCAGGTGTGTCATGTGGGAGTGTTTTGGTTTTAATTGTGGTCATTTTTGTGGCCGTTGGAAGACATGGCTATGTCCACCTGGGCTTGAACCCTTATGTGATTCCCCTTAGAGACTGAGTTCTGGAACTGACCTCAAAGAAGTATTGCCATGTATTGTGTTGGGATTTTAGGTGGCCACGCATGAGAGTCGCCCTTGTAAACTGAGATCTAGTCCCAGGGAGGCTTTCCGAAGAGCACTGGAAATCTCAGGAAGGACATCACATGATTTTATTCTTAAAGACTTGGCAGCCATCGTTGCAAGTCAAAACACACATGGACCTCACATTGTAGACCTCAAATGGCTGGCTTAATGTGACCTTTTAGCCTGTCTTTGGGAAGCCTTGCCTGTTAGAATTCTCCAGAGCTTTCATTGAAATGAGCTTCTTCTCCATTTAATGGTTCCTGAATACATTGAAACCCACAGTGCCTTCAACTTCATTCATGAAAAATGCCTAGATAAATATCATTAAAGTTTGGAAATTCCCATCACCTGGTGGCACTGGAGAACCTTTAGGTGTCCTATTGCTGATCATGAATGTACCAGACAGTGCCTTGATTGACTGGGTTTCATGAAAATGGTGTAGAACAGAGATGCCAGTAACTTGGAGCCTGATGAGTAGTCGGCCTAGAGCAGTGGTGTGCAGGTGTGTGTTAAAACATCTGTGGTGGGCTGATGTGGATATGCCATTGGCTTTCAAATGCCTTGTGACTGATATGGTGCAGCCCCCATACCCTTGTATGTAAAGGCATCTTGTTATATGGACAGGTTGCAGGGCAATGTTTAGAATCAGATTGCTGTGGTCAAGGGGGCAAGCTATGTGGGATATAAGCCAGGTTGGTGCATTCTCCTGCAGACCCTTACCCACCACACGTGACAGAACTCCCTCCATCATTGTATCCCAGTTGAACTTCTCGTATTTTGTGAAGCAAATACCAAACTCCCAGTGCACCTGCAAGAAACACCACGAAATGTGGAGGATGACCAAATGGCTTCACAGTCCACACTGCAAGACACTTAGCCCCCAGTGGCAACAGTTTACCTATAAAGAGAGAATTCAGCCCTACTGCTTCATGTTCATAGGAAAAAAAGAAACCATGTCCTCCAGGTCATATAGATGCAGACCCAGCTTTGATGGTCTCACTACAAAGGAAGCTAAAGCGCCTGTCATCAACATATATTTCAGGTGCCCAATCTCAGAGGCAGTTTCTCAAGAAGTCTTTAGGCCAGCAGAGCTCCATGTTTTTGGAGTTTTTACCCTGTCCTTTACTTTTGGAAACTCCTCTACATCCTCGAAGGTTGTGAACTCCTGAGCATTTTCCATTACCGATATGTATTCACAGATTTCTAACTCTTCTCCTCTAATTATGTCTTACTTGGAGTGAAGGAAATGTCAGGCATTGTTCTGAATGAGAGTGGGAAGATTTTTAGGTAGCACATATTTGCCTACACATTGGATTCATTTTCCAATTTTCCATTCGAAATACTGAATCCCTGACTGTCAGGGGTAGAAGGAATTCTTCTTCAAAGAACAGCCTGACACTTACAAGAAACAGCCCCCAGGAGACATCCTGTCTGGAAGACATCCTGTAGCCATATATGTCCCTGAGACATCCTGTGGCCATCTTTCTTCCAGAAACATCCTGAAGTTATCTCACCTTGTGAAGACATCCTGGAACTGCTGATAAGAGAGCTTTCCCATATCCAGCATATTAATACCCATGTGTGAACAATAAAATTTTGCAGCTTGATCAGAACTCCTGTGTTGCTCTCATCTCTCATGCCTCTTGTCCCTTCATTCCTCCCAATCTAGGTTCGCTGACCACGTTGATGTGTCCTGCCGGCCGGGACATCTGGCGCCCACCGACTGGGGCTCAAGCCTTTGAATGAGGGGGAACCCCTTCCTCCTGGAAGACTTGGTCAAGGGGAGCTCACGATCGCCTCAGCAGACACCACCCGGAGACATATCCAGGAGGAAGGTGGGGATGATGCACGGTGAGTGACGCACCATGTGACAAGCAGTATCGTCACATGATTTGTTTATTTCAGGCCTCAAGGAGTCCTTCAAGACATGAGGGGCACATCTTAAGAAAAAGGACTTAAAATTTTTCTTTTCATACATAGGAGAATTGTGTCCATGGTTTCCTCTTGAAGGGACCATTGATGGCAAAAATGGCTTAGAGTAGGAGACTGTTTAAAAGATTATAATGAATCATTTGGCCCAGAAAAAATGCCAGTTCCCACCTTTTCTTACTGGAACTTAATTAATGAAATTCTTAAAAGTTTTCGCTTTGACAATGGTACCTTCCAACTTGTCAGGATTGGGGAAGAGATTATGCAAAAGACCTCTCGTCCCTCCTCTGCATGCCCATCATTAGTATAGACATAGACCCTTCTCAGTCTTCCCAGGACCCTGAGAACCTTCCTGGTCCCCCTCAATATACGACCCTAATTAATAAGGCTCCAATGATTAAAAACCACCTTTATCCAGTTTTAAATCCCAGAGACACATTGACCCCTGGGGAGGACGCTATCTTGGAGAAGGAAGCAGCTCTCTACCATTCAGAACACCCGCGACCTCTCAGGACCCTGCCACAGCCTATAGGATTTACCAAGCGAAGGTGAAAGCACCTATGTAAAACATCTTGCCTTTGAAAATGCCAACCCAGCATGTCAGAATGTTCTTCAACCACATAAAGATAAAGGGAAACTTTCTGAAGTTATTAGACTCTGTGCAGACGTGGGTGCAGCCCATGCCATGGGTCTGGCTTTAGGGACCGCCTTTACCAAGGCCTTTCACAATCCTGGCTCACGTACTTGCTTTACTTGTTAACAACCTGGCCATTTTGCATGTGAGTGTCCCACAGGCAAACAAAGCCTAGGAATAGCGTCTCCTCAAACTGGGGCTTAACCGCCCCCAGCTACCCTTTTCCATAGAAGTGGTAAAGGTCATCACTGGGCCAGTGAGTGTAGATCTAAGACAAATGCCCTCAGACAGCCTATTTCTTCCTACTTCTCGGGAAACTCCCTGCGGGGCCAGCCCCCGGCCACAACATCCCCCACGACAAACACAGGAGCAATAAAGTTTGTTCCCTCCTAAACTCCCAACCTACCACAAAATCCTTCTCCACAATTGCCTCCCTCCAACTAGCCACCCAAGGCAGCACAAAATTGGACCTCTGTGCTGCCACAAATACAATATTAGACCCAATGCAAGGGCCCCAGATAATACCCAATAAAATTATGGGTCCCCCTCCATCTCATACATGTGCCCTTAATCTTGGAAGAGCCTCCACTACCATACAAGGTGTTCAGTTCTTCGTTGGCATTAATGATAATGATTTCACTGGAGAAATAAAAATACTGGCCACTGCTATTAATGGAGTTGCCGCCATCCCAGCAGGAACAAGACTTGCACAATTAATTCTCCTTCCCTTGGATTCAGGAGGCATTTCCAAAACCCAAACCTACCTCGGGGGACTGCCTTCTTGGGCTTCTCTGATGTGTATTGGGTTCAGCCCATTTCACACAATAGACCCACCCTTACCTTACTTACTGAAGGAAAGGAATTCCAAGGAGTTCTAGATATTGGAGCTGATGCCACAATTATTTCTCAAAAATACAAGCCATCAGGTTAGCCCCTCACTCCATCCTTGACTGACCTTAAAGGGATAGGAAAATAAAAAAATCCTCTGGTCAGCTCTAGGTCTATTAGCTGCACTGTTAAAGATGGTAATAAGTCAACTGTCACTCCTTTCGTTGATTCTGACCTCCCTGTTAACGTATAGGGAGGAGATATTTTGAGTTATTGGAAGTTATTCTCGCCAGTCCCAATTCCATGGTGACTCATCAAATGCTTCCTATGAATTTTGTTCCTGGTACAGGCCTGGGGATACTGAAACAAGGACTGGTGGAGCCTATACAACCCATACAAAAACAAATACATGTGGACTTGTGTATTCAGATTTTTAGTGTCAGTCCCTGACCCTACTGTACCCCATGCAGATAAAATTATTTGGGAGACTCAGACTCCTGTGTTGGAGAATCAGTGGACCCTTACCCAAGAAAAATTGGAGGCTGCCTCCACGTTAGTGCAGGAACAGCTCGCAGCCGGCCATGTAAAGCCCTCAACCTCATCATGGATTACTCCTATTTTTATTATCAAGAAAAAATCAGGCAAGTGGTGCCTTTTACAATATTTGTTTGCCATTAATAAAGTTATGCGCCCAATGGGAGCACTACAGCCAGGCATTCCCACACCAGTGGCGATTCCAAAAAACTATTGTAAAATGGTTATTGACTTAAAAGATTGCTTTTTTACCATTCCTTTACATCCTGAGGATAGACCCTATTTTGCCTTTAGTCTCCCTCACATTAATTTTCAGGGCCCTATGGAGAGATTTCAATGGAAGGTTCTTCCCCAAGGTATGGCCAACAGCTCTAGTCTTTGCCAAAAACACGTTGCTCAAGCAGTAGACCCTGTGAGAGAGCGATGAGCACAAAATTATATTTTACATTATATGGATGATTTGTTAATTGCTGCACCTAATACCCATGACCTTAATAATTGTTACTTGGACTTTTACAAAACCTCACTACCTTGGGACTACAGATAGCTCCAGATAAGTTTCAAACACAGGACCCTTATACCTATTTGGGCCTTAAACTTCAAGATAATCAGATCCAAATTCCTGAAATACAACTATGTGTGGACCATCTTCACACACTTAATGATTTTCAAATATTACTGGGGGATATTCAATTGCTAGGAACATATTTAAAATTACCCACTTGTGTACTTTTGCCCCTTAATGATATTTTGATAGGTGATTCCCACCCCTCCTCCCCTCAAAAGCTTACTCCCGAGGCATGACATGCATTAAACCAAGCCACAGAAGCCATTGCCCAAAAGTTTGTTACACAAATTTCTTATAACCTTCCTCTGGTTCTGGTTAGTTTCCACACTCCTCATACACCCACAGGAATATTTTGGCAGTGAGATCCACATTTAAAAAAAAAGGCTGCCCCTTGCTTTTGGTCCTTGTATCCACCACATCCTCCAAGGTTATTACTGTTTATATTGCTCAGGTAGCTTCTCTTATTTTTAAAGGTCGTTTGCTTTCTCGACAACATTTTGGCAAAGACCCTGATAATATTTTAATTCCATATAGTAAGGACCAAACCTTTACTACAATTTTTACTAGAGACATGGATCAATGGGGTATTGCCCTATCAGGCTTTTTGGGAAAAATTCATAACCACATCCCCAATGACCCCGTTTTAAATTTTGTCCAGTTACATTCATTTATTTTTCCCAAAATTACTCAAAAGGCTCCCATTCCTCAAGAACTTACTGTCTTTACAGATGGTTCCAGTAATGGCCGTGCAGTCTTTGTTGTCAATAACAAGCCTACCACCTTTGATACTGTCTATCAGTCAGCTCAGTTTGTGGAATTGTTCACCATAACACAAGTTTTCATAAAGTTTTTTTGATAATCTTGTTAATATTTATACAGACAGTGCCTACATTGCTCATTCTGTGCCCCTGCTGGAGATTTCACCCACCATTATGGCTTCTTCCAATTCCCCCTTTCTGTTTCACCAGCTTCAGAAGCTAATTCAGGCCAGAAAACATGCATTTTCCTTAGGACACATCATGACACACTCTGACCTTCTGAGCCCTCTAACACAAGGTAATGCCAAAGCTGATGCAGCAACACGTTCCATCTTTCCAATTTTTGTTGGCTCCATTCAAAAGGCCATGGAGTTACAAAATCTTCACCATCTAAATTCCCAGAGCCATCGATTACTTTGGAAAATTACCAGGCAACATGCATGAGAAATAGTAAAAGCATGCCCTGGTTGCACTGTCTCCCTCCCCATTCAACACTTGGGAGTTAACCCCCGAGGATTACAGCCCAATCAGGTTTAGCAAATGGATGTTATTCATTTTCCTGAATTTTGAAAAACCAAATATATATACGTTTCTATAGATACCTTCAGCGGCTTTAGTTTTGCATCACCGCATTCTGGAGAGGCTACCAAAGATGTCCTTTCTCATCTTGTTTCAGCCTTTTTCGTAATGGGTAAACCAATACATATTAAAACAGATAAATGTCCTGCATATACCAGTGCCAAGTTTAAACAGTTTTGTGCTACCTTGCAATTTTGTCATACTACTGAAATTCCATACAAGTCTCAGGGCCAAGGCATGTGGAACTTGCCCAGCTTAGCTTAAAGACTTGGCTATCCCGTCTTAAGGCTTCCGCCCTTGTATTTACCACTCCCAGGGATCGCCTTAACCATGCATTATTTGCCCTTATTTTTCTTACCTTAGACAGTGAAGGCCATTTGGCCACAGACAGACACTGGCATCCTTCGTCCAATTCTGTTCGCTCGCCTGTTATGTGGTGCAATCCCATTACAAATAAATGAAAACGCCCAGATCCTATCCTCATCAGGGGATGAGGCTCAGCTTGTATTTTGGACCAAGAGCAAGCATCCCCAAGATGGTTACCAGAATACCTGGTTAAACAGGTAAATTACTTACCTCAACCCAGGGACGGAGGCCCTCCCCCTGAGGACAAATTTTCCTCCATTTCAGATACAGCCAACAATCTGTGCGAGGATCCTGCTTAAGGCACTTCTGCTGAACAGGTTTGAACACGGAGGCCTTGGACCTCCAATTTCCAACATCATGGAGTACCTTTTTGCCCCCCCCCCCCCCGTGAATGCAAAGGAGGATTTTGGACTGAGGCTCCCACTAGTTGGACCCAGACTGCTGACTGCATGACTAAGGTGACTTACCTCCGTGCCAAGGTTGACCATAATCTCGGAGGAGTTCATCAGCCTAAATGGGTATGTGTTAACAAGCCAAAGATTATTCCCCCTAGTACAAGTAAAGCTCTCCAAAATTGTTCTGCAACTTGTACGCATACCCAGGCGATGCATGTCTCTTGTAATGCGTCGGCTTCACTTTGTGTTAATTAACAGGGAGAACAAGTTTTTGAAGCCTCCCTAACTAAAACTCATGCAGCAGGGGGACCACTATTCATTATACCCCCTTTCTCTTTGACCATGGGGGAGATGGCAAATACACCAAGCTACAGTCAGCTGGGTGCCAAGGCACTGTCGGAAAACCTTCCTACTGGCCCATTAAGGCCCCTACAGGGGTCTCTGATGGTGGAGGACCCACTTATTCTGTCAAGCATCCTCAGATAATCAAACTTTTGAAACCCCAAATCCCTGAGCTCACATATCATCCCTTAATGTAGCCTAAATCCCAGTTCCCAGGTTTAGATACCAATACATTAGATATTTTGCAAACTACATTCTCCTAGCTTAATAATTCGAACCCCACCCTTGCTGGTGATTGCTGGCTCTGCATGACAGCAGGGGCAGTCATGCCTATGGCAGTTCCTATTAATTCTATCATGGACAATGATAATACATGCCAACCCGGATTTCCCTTTAAAGTACAGCCTATAGGCACTTTTACATTATTTCTTTTAGGCGCGATGCAGAATAATACCTATGATATTGATGTTCGACTTACTTCCTTTGGAAATTGCTCAACAGTATAAAATTATTCCTCACCCACCCCATCTCTTTGTCCCTTCAATGGCACAGTTTTTATGTGTGGAGGAAACTCGGCCTTCCCACGCTTCCAGCGAATTGGACCATTGGTTGTGTTCTTGCTTTATTACTCCCTGATATAACTATTGTCCCAGGAGATGAACCTCTACCAATTTCTAGCCTAGACACTTTAGTCAAAAGACATAGGTGGGCAATACAGGCTTTACCACTCATTGCCAGCCTTGGAATAACAGCTGCTGTGGGCACAGGTACAGTGGCTTAGGCACGGCTATTCACTCTTACCATCGCCTGTCTCAACAACTTATAAATTATGTACAAACTTTATCAGGAACCTTTAAAGATTTGCAGGACCAAATAAATTCCCTGGCAGAAGTGTTCCTTCAAAACAGACGAGGCTTAGATTTGCTGACAGCTAACCAGGGAGGTATTTGCTTAGCCTTAGGGGAACGATGCTGCTTTTATGGCAATAAATCAGGCATAGTACGCATTAAAATTAAGCAGCTTCAAGAAGATCCAGAAAAAAGACAAAGGGAACTATTTGAAAATCCCCACTGGATTGGGCATAATGGATTTCTACCCTACCTTCTTCCCCTATTAGTCCCTTTGTTGGGTTTACTTTTAATGGTGTCCATAGGCCCCTGCATTATAAAGAGGCTGGTACAATTTATTAAAGAACAGATTAATATTTTGGTTTCTAAGCCCATACAGGTCCACTATCATGGTCTGGAGGTGGAAGACAGCACTGCCAACATTTAAAAGAATGTTCAACCCTTCTCAAAGGCTTATTAAGTTTACATCCCCACAGATCTCTCTTTCTTACAGAAAACTATAAGTAACAGCTCTGAGCAACCATCTTCTACCCTTGCAATAAGGGTTCGTTCTCCACGGGCCCCTCCGCTTGGGGGAGGACACACCCTTGGAATGAGCACGTTAGGCCATAATAATGGAGGGTCCAGGAAGGACTGCAGGAGGATGGATCCACGGATCCCCAAACACAAGACCTCTGAATGACACGCTCTGGTGCATGGCGGTTGGCATGCTATCCCCTCAAAGACGTCTCCTCCAAAAACATGCCAAAGCCAACACGAAATCTCCTAGGAAAGATGCTCGCTCAAATCAGGAGATATTCTGAGGCATCCTAGAGAAACAGAGCCACTATCACCCGCTAAATCCATGGCCTGTAAGGTATGGTCGAATATTTTATATAACAAAAGGGGAGATGTCAGGGGCTAGAAGGAAGTTCTCCTTCAAAAAATAGACTGACACAAGAAACAGCCCCCTGGGACACAACCTGCCTGGGAGACATCCCACAGCCATCTATCTCCTTTTGACATCCGGCTACCATCTGTCTACCTGAAACATCCTGAGGTTATCTCACCCTGTGAAGACATCCAGCAACTGCCGATAAGAGAGCTTTCCCATCTGCAGCATATAAACACCCTCTGAGAATAATAAAAGTTTGCAGCATGATCAGAACTCCTGTCTTGCTGTCATCTCTCGTGTCTCTTGTCCCTTCATTCCTCCCCAACTAGGATCGACACCCAAGTTGATGTGTCCTGCCAGCCGGGTCATCTGACACTAACCCATACCCTCCTAGACTCTGATGACAAATCCTAAAATGAAGGAGAAAAATAACCCAAACAGAATAGAAATACAAGCAGTTCAGAGGAGGCATGGTGTATAGTTGCACTTGCCTTTTGCATGATATAGGGTAGGTGTTATAAATCTAGTTAATTTTTAATTGAAATAGTTCTCCATGTGTTTTTAAAGTTAACAAATATGTGAATTCCTGTCTCCCTTTCTCTGTAGCCGATTCAGCACATGTATTTTTATATGCACATATAGAATCCTACCTGGTATCAGATGTACATTCTTGTGAGGTGGCTGACTTGGAAGATACAAATTGTGAGAAGAGATCACTCCTCCTAAACGCTGTTGGAACAGAAAATTCAACCTATGGGTGAGCCTCCTAGTAGAACAACATCATACATAAATCCATGTTCAGTAAATTAAATATTTTTGCATCTGTGGATGATATATACTTCATGATGAATTTCGATTGGCATATATATTGCTACATTTTATTGTCTGGGTGTGTGTGTTGTGTGTGTGTGTGGGGGGGGTATATATATATATATATATATATATATATATATATATATATATATACACTCTCCAAATATTTCAAAATATGAAATATATGTGTCTTACATATACTACCTAAATTCATTCATGTTCATGTATGTGGATTTATAATCAACTTTTCACAATATTATTCTCAGAAATATTCATCCACCTGAATTACATATTTGTTTTCTAGTACTGAAAACTAACTTCAGTGAGTGGTGCATACAATCCTAATATTTCTACAGTAACTGACCCAGTTTAACATCAATGCAACTAGATTCCTCTTGGATATGATGTCTATGTTGAAGTTCATTTTATTCAACACTGGTACATTACTATTTGTTCAGTTTATACACATCATAGGATATATATTTCATCAACAACTTCAATAATTTATAGGATTTTGATTCACTTTCAATCATTTCCTGATTCAGAACACATGTATTCCTCCAGGTTACTTGATTGTTTTTTCATGAGACTTCTTTCCAAACGCTTTTTTTTTTCGATTTCCATAATCATTTTGAAGAAAAACTGACACACTCTTCATGATAAACCATAACCCTAATATTACCATTAGATATATTTCTGGTTGGAATGAATGATTGCATATAAATATACGATTTTCTGTTTATTTTCAGATATCAATTCAATCGAATATTTAAAGTTGGAACAAGTTATAATATTTAATCACAGTATCGTCTATTCATAAATTATCTCTATGTTCATAGACACAGAGTAAATCTATTTGTAACCCCAATACTAATTTTTTCATCTTCAAAATGTTGCTCCCAGAAATGGTGGAAGAAATACTCATGTCACCTAATCTACATATACATTTTATCACAGTAATATTCTGGACACAAAAAGAAGAGGTCACACTTATGATTGTATCAAAGCCTAAATGAAAAGTGAGCATAGATTACTGAAAACATTCATGTCCAGTGTGCCTAATGCTCTCAAATGTCAATCCTATTGGTGACTACATATTTGTTTCTTCTTAAGACTATATTTTGAACCTCAACCCTGTTGCAAATGTCTAATCCTATCACTCAATTTATACTTTGCCTGATTTCCTAATGTCTCTATTGATGTCTGCTTACCTAAATATTTTCCCCAGGTCACCATTGTGACTGACCCTTCACGTGTGCTGACATTTACAATCAATCTCTACCCGATACACTATTGCTAAAGAACTTTTGGTCCAAATTCTGTACTCAGTCTTCTTCTGAAACTTATCGAATATCTTCCTAATCCTACCGACTATCCCTGTTCTCGTGGATGTTCACTTCTACATTCAATCATCCAAGGTACAAGGTCCTATGCCATTGATTATCGATTTATCTGAAACACCTGTTCAGAACTTATATCAAAGCTAAGTATCCCAATCAATAGTGCAATGCCCTTCTGGGCTTCAAATCTTACCTAGATTTTTGTTTTCATACTTATATTTCACCTATATATTCTTATAAATATCACAGGTTCCCAATACCATTATTCATCAATTAGAATAATTCCTAACCCAAATCAAACCTGTTATTAACCCTAACCATACACTGTTCCCTCAATCTAACTTTACAGAAGAGCAGGGACCAAGTTGGTCTTACAATACAGGAATGTAGAGAATCTTCCACCTGTTGTAAAACTCAAAGGTCCATGAAGAAGTGATCCCTGGAGAAGATGTAGGCAGCCATGAAGGACCTGAGAGAGCAAACGTCATCTTCCATTGCAAACAACCTGGTCAGGATGAAGGGTTGTGTCTGAATCAGCCTCTCTGTTCATAATGTAGAGAAGATGGACACAAACAGTCCTGTTTGGAGACCTGTTCCTGGGTGCCTATGGTTCATATACCATTCTAACTTGTGAAAGTGTCACAGGAAGTAGGAGAAGCCTCGATCTCATGGGACCCTTGGAAGCAACTGTTAGGACAAAGTGGTTGCCAAAGCAGTGACCTCATTCAGTTCCTGAAGGAAGTGACCTCACCTCACTTCCTTGGTCATGGAACTCTCGGTACTTGGGATCCAGGAAGCAAGGTACCAAGAGCCTGTCCCAGTCCCAGTCCCAGTGGGCTCACTTGTTTGGATTTACCAAGGACAGAGTCAGTCTTTCATGGTACCTACAGATATGAGGATGGCCAACTGCCAGGAAAACTCAGAAGAGGGGCCTTTCCTGAGAAAGCAGATAGTGGCTCACCGCTGGCTCCTGACAAGTTCACAGAGTTGGTGTTTTCCGGGGAACATAAGTTGGCCCACCAGTCAGAAGACACTCTGGATAGTCACAGACATACTTTGTAGAAGGTGGTGCCTCTGTGGTTGTCGGTGTGGGTTTGTGGTTTTGTCTCATGTTCTGAGAATAGGTAGGAAAGGCGGTTTGTTTGGTTTGGAGTGAACTGTTTATAGTAAGTCGTTTGCAAGCAAGTGTTTCTATGTCTGTGTATCCCACTATGTGCATGGTTTTAGATATTAGAAAACTGAATGCATCAATTGTTGTCTCCTGTCTAGCAGAAAGCTTCCCAGCATTCATCCTGCCGAATTTATGAATGGATTTCAGCTTGCCTGATCGATGGGCAACATGTGGTATCTTCCAAAATTCCTGCATTCTTCATGAATTCTGGCTACTCTCCAGAATAGGCTCATGGTTTTGTGTCCAAGATATGTAGCAGTTCCAAGCCCTGTGACATGGCCATGTAC
Organism: Callospermophilus lateralis; assembly: GCF_048772815.1. Lineage (NCBI taxonomy): Eukaryota > Metazoa > Chordata > Mammalia > Rodentia > Sciuridae > Callospermophilus > Callospermophilus lateralis. The sequence goes on along the minus strand of NW_027514973.1, from coordinate 473,487 downwards.
TGGATAGCTAAAGGGAATGTCGAGCATCTCAGAAAACTCAGATATAAGTGTGACCATGATAGTCTCAGTGGAGAAACCCTGCTTTGGGCCTTTTGCTTACCTATTGTTCTGTTGCCCTGAATGTCAGGAAGGTCTTTGCCTCAAGACATCCGTTTGTGAAGCCTGAAGAAAACAGGTTCAAATGGAAATGAATGGACATCACCTGTGGATCTTTGCTTAATTCCTTTGAAAATGGAAGTGTCTGAATCAGCCTCTTGGCCCTGTGTGAGGCCGTGGCTTAGATTCTCAACCCCTGAAGAATCTAAAGAAACATCACATGTGTGCATCCAAAACAAAAATGGCCCAAAGTGCAGTTATTGTGGATGAAGTCTCTCCCCATTCTCTGTGAGGTTCCTGACCTCCATCAAGTTAGAATAGGGATCCTTTGGGCCAAATCATTTCTTCAAAGCCCTAAATTGCTTGAGTTTTCCCGTGACTACAATTCACATAAAGAATCCAAACTGCACAGTCAATATGCCTCAAATTGGAGAAGCAGAGAAGTATTAACAGCAGGCCTATTTGAACACTCCTGGTTCACAGGAATGGTGTCCAGGCCACCCTGAATTTAGGCAAATTAGGGGCAAGAGAGATTATTTAGGAGACTGTCTTGGGCTTCGCCCCTCGTGGAAACTTCCAGCGATAGGTTATGATGAGTGTCTATATAAAAGAACATGAGGGCCATGTGGGATTGTTTTGGTTTTAATTGTGGTTGTTAGTGTGGTGATTGGAAGAGATGACTGGGTCCACCTTGACATGAACTCTGGTGTTTTTCCCCTTAGAGACTGAGTTCTGGAACTGACCACAGAAAAGTATTGCCATTAATTGTGTTGGGATTTTAGGAGGCCATGCATGAGAGTCGCCCTTGGAAACTGAGATCAAGGCCCAGGGTGGCTTTCAACAGAGCACTGGGAATCACAGCCAAGATATCACATAATTTTCTTCTGAAAGACTTGGCAGCCGTAGTTGAGAGTCAAAAGTCACATGGACCTCACATTGTAGAACTCAATGGGCCTGGCTTCATTTGACCTTTTGGCCATTCTTTGGGAAGCATTGCCTGTGAGATTTCTCCAGAGCTTTCATTGAAATGAGCTTCGTCAACATTAATGGTTCTGGAATGAACTGAAACTCACAGTGCCTCCACCTTCATTGTTGAAATATGGCTAGAAAAATACCATGAAATTTTTGAAATTTCCATGACCAGCTGGCACAGGAGAACCTTTGGATTTCCTGTTGCTGATCATGAGTATAACAGACACTGCCTTGATTGACTGGTTTTAATGAAAATTGTGTAAAACAGAGATGCCAATAAGTTGGACCCTGATGATTAGTGGGCCTAGAGCAGTGGTAGGCAGGTGTGTGATAAAACATCTGTGGTGGGGCCATGTGGATCTGCCATTGGCTTCCAAATGGCTTGTGACTGACATGATGCAGCCAGCAGTCCCTTCTAAGTAAAGGCATCTTGTTGTTTGGAGAGGTTTCAGGGCAATGTTCAGAATCGATTTGCTATGGTAAATGGGGCAAGCTATGTGATATAAAAGCATGGTTGGTGCATTCTCCTGCAGAAATTGAAATACCACACGTGACAGAACTCCCTCCTGCACTGTGTCCCAGTTGAACTCCGTGTATTTCATGAAGCAAATACCAAACTCCCATTGTACCAGCAAGAAACACCATGAAAATTGGAGGATGAACAAATGGCTTCACAGTCCACACAGGGAGACACTTAGAACCCAGTGGCCACAGTTTACCTACAAAGATAAAATTCAGGACTGCTGCCTCATGTTCATTGGAAAATAAGAAACTATGTTTTACAGGTCACATAGGTGCAGACCCAGCTTTGATGATCTCACTACAAAGGAAGCTAAAGCTCCTGATAACAACATATGTTTCAAGTGCCCAAACTCAGAGGCAATTTCTCAAGAAGTCTTTAGGCCAGCAGAGCTCCATGTTTGTGGAGTGTTCACCCTGTCCCTTACTTTTGGAAACTCCTGTACCACCTCCAAGGTAGTGAACTCCTTAGCATATTCCATTCCAGATAAGTATTCACTGATTTTCTAACTCTTCTCCTCTAATTATGTCTTACTTGGGGCGAAGATAATGTCAAGCCATTGTTCTGGAGGAGTGGGAAGATTTTGTGTAGCACATATTTGCATACACATTGGATTCATTTTCCAATTTTCCATTCGAAATACTGAATCCCTGACTCTAACCCCTACCCTACTAGACTCTGACTACTAATCGTAATATGATAGAGAATAAAAACTCAAACAGAATAGAAATACAAGCAGTTCAGAGGAGGCATGGTGTATAGTTGGAATTGCCTTTTGCATTATATAGGTTAGAAGTTATAAATCTAGTCAATTTTTTGTTGAAATAGTTCTCCGTGTGTTTTGAAAGTTAACAAATATGTAAATTCCTGTCTCACTTTCTCTGTAGCCTATTCAGCACATGTAATTTTATATGCACATATAGAATCGTACCTGGTATCTCACGTACATTTTTGTGAGGTGACTGACTTGGCAAATACAAATTTTGAGAAGAGATCACTCCTCCTAAATGCTGTTGGAAGTGAAAATTCAACCTATGGGTAAGCCTCCTAGTTGAACAACATTATACAAAAATCCATGTTAAGTATATGAATATTTTTGGGTCTGTGGATGATATGTATTTCATGATGAATTTTAATTGACATATATATTGCTAGTTTTTAATGTCTGTGTGTGTGTGTGTATATGTGTATATATATATATATATATATATATATATATATATATATATATATACTCTCCGGATTTTTCAAAATATGAAATATTTGTGTCTTATTATGCACTCCCTAAATTCATTCATATTCATGTATGTGGATTTATAATCCACTTTTTAAAAATTATTCTCAGAAATATTCATCCACCTGAAATACATATTTTTTCCTAGTACTGAAACAGTTTTCAGTAAATGGTGCATCCATATCCTAATATTTCGGCATTGCAAGATGACTGTGAAGACAGTGTATCACACCCAGTGTATCCTGCCACTGCGCAGGTGAATAACGAGTTAGAACGATGAAAAACTATCTTGTTAGGATCTTACAGGAAAATGGGTGTTTACCGAAATCTAGAAGAATGATTTCCACCACCGAGGTCCGGTAATTGAGTCTCAAACACAAGCCACTTGTGCAACCGGAGATCCATTCTGATTGATCCGCGTGACCTGCCCCGTGTCTACAAATGGTGAGGCACCACCGAGAAGCGACCAGCAAGCAGGGAGAAACGTTGCTGCAGATTCTGTGTAATCCTGCTGGCTGAGCATCCACTGAACCCCCAGCTGAATTGGGGATTTCAGACGGGAAAGTTAGCAGTACATTTCTATCCCCCAAAGTGGAAACTCCACAAAGGAAACCAGCAGCCACCATCTTGGAGAGCTGAAGTAACCATCACCACTCCCAGACAGATTGCAACAATAAAACAGGTGTGTGTTTCTCAGCTCATCTCACATACAGAGGAAAATTCGCATAAAATCTCTCCTAGGCTTTTGGGGGAGGGATAATCAGAGCAAGTCTGCATAAAGACTGGGGGAAAACTAGAGGCACCTGACCTTCATCTCCCCTTCCCATCACTGGCAAAAATGAAACTTGTCTAGCCAGTGCGGGGCGAGGGGCAAGCGGAAAATATTAAAACAATAGAGTTCCAGGGTTCAAAATAGACACCCTCCCCACCCAACAAACGGCAGACCCGGAGAACAGTTTGAGCTGCCGAGAAGCATCACTCAGGAGAAATCTGGTCTAGCAGGAGAAATCAGGACTAGCAGGATAAACCAGGGGACTAGAGGCCAGGCCCTCCTGACTGGGTGGCTGGAGAACGCCAGACCGCTGCCAGTGTGACTGGGCAACTGGAGACCACCTTCCTGCCGGCGCCAGCCCACCTGCTGACGGCATGTCTTGATGGCTGGAGAACGCGCGCCTGCCGACGACCGAACGCACAACTGTGTGGCTAGAGATCACCCACCCGCCGGCGACAGCCCATCCGCTTCCCGCGCTACTGGGTGGCTGGAGACTGCCGGCATGCCAGCGACCGGGAGCTGAAACCAACAAGAGACAATCCAGTCCACCCCCCCAATTCGGACACTCCGGCAAGGAGCCTGGGGCCCACCACAGCAGAGAGGTGACATCACTGGAGCTCGGCTGTCAGAATTCCTTAACAGCGAAATCCACTTAAGCAGGCATAGTCTAGCAACACAAAGGAGAGAAAACAGAGATATATAAACCCATAACAAATCTATAGAAGAGAGCAGAAACACAGCAATCAAATAGAGCCAGAAAATAACGTGAACATCATGAAAAAACAAGGGGAAAAAAAGGTGTAGAAACAATGAAGTACAACTTAATACTACAGGAGAACCTAGAAGCATCAGAAACAGGGATAGGGAAAAAACTTAAGTCGTACCTAACTCAGATGGAAAGGAATAATAGAGAAGACATGAGGCAGCAAGTCCAAGAAATAAAAGTATATTTTGAAAATGAATTAAACAACCAAATTCAAATGGCAAAGAACAAGGTTTACCAGGAGATAGAGATCTTTTAAAAAATCATACAGTAATTCTAGAAATGCAGAAAACTATAAACCAAATTAAAAACTCAAACAAGAATATTTCAAATAGACTAGATCAAGTAGAAGTCAGAACATCAGATAATGAAGACAAAGTTTGTCAACTTGAAAAGAATATAGTCAACACAGAAAACATGCTTAAATCCCATGAGCAACTATTCAAGACATATGGGATGTCATAAAAAAACCAAAATTGGGAGTCATCGGGATAGAAGAAGGCATAGAGATTCAAACCAAATGAATGGACAACATATTAAATGAAATAATTCTAGAAAACTTCCCAGAGATGAAAGATGGAATGGATTGCCATATCCTGGAAGCCTACAGGACCTCAAACATTCAAAACCATAATAGACAAACTCCAAGACATATAATTATGAAGATAGCCAACATACAGAACAAGGAGAGAATATTAAAAGCTACGAGAGAAAGTAGGCAGATAACATTCAGGGGTAAACCAATTAGGTTAACAATTGATTTTTCATCACAGACTTTGAAAGCGAGAAGATCTTTGAACAATGTATTTCAAACACTGAAAAATAATGGATTCCAACCAAGAATACTGTATCCAACAAAATTAAGCTTCAGATTTGACAATGAAATTAAGTCTTTATTGATAAACAAAAGCTAAAAGAATTCGCAGACAGAACACCAGCACTGCAAAGCATTTTGAGCAAAATACTACAAGAAGAGGAATTGAAAAATAGTGCCCAAAACTAACAGCGGGAGGTATCTCAGTAAAGGGGTAAGAAAATAACCAAAAAGTAAAAACTACCCAATTTAAAATAAATAAATAAATAAACATGACTGGAAGTATAAATCATATTTCAATTGTAACCTTAAATGTTAAAAATCTAAACTCACCAATCAAGAGACATAGGCTAGTAACCTGGATCAAAAAAATAAATCCAACAATATGCTGCCTTCAGGAGACTCTTTTGATAGGTAAAGACATACACAGGCTGAAAGTGAAAGGTTGGGAAAAATCATACCACTCACGTGGCCCTCGGAAGCAAGCAGGAGTGGCCATACTCATATCATATAAAATCAACTTCAAACCTACGTTAATCAAAAGGGATAAAGTAGGACACTATATATTGTTAAAAGGAACCATCCACCAACAAGACATAACAATTATCAATTGGTATGCACCAAACAATTGAGCTGCAACGCTCATAACACAAACTCGCCTCAAGTTCAAGAGTCAAATAGACTACAACACAATAATTATGGGTGACTTCAACACACCGCTCTCGCCATTAGACAGATCCTCTATAAAAAACTGAATAAAGAAACTATAGAATTCAACAGCACAATCAATAACCTTGACTTAACCGACATATATAGAATATATCAACCACCATCAAGTGGATACACTTTATTCTCAGCAGCACATGGATCCTACTCCAAGTTAGACCATATATTATGCCATTGGGCAACTCTTAGTAAATATAAAGTCGTGGAGATAATACCATGCACCATATCTGATCATAATGGAATGAAACTGGAAATCAATGAGAATAGAAGGAAGGAAAAATCCTACATCACATGTAAAATGAACAATATTCTACTGAATGATCAATGGGTTACAGAAGACATAAAGGAGGAGATGAAAAATTCTTAGAATCAAATGACAATACAGACACAACATACTGGAATCTATGGGACACAAAGAAGGCAGTTTTAAGAGGGAAATTCATTTCTTGGAGTTATTTCCTCAAAAAAAAGAATAAAACAACAAATAAATAAACTCACAGTACACATCAAAAACCTAGAAAAGGAAGAGCAAAACAACAGCAAATGTAGTAGAAGACAAGAAATAATTAAAATTAGAGCAGAAATCAACGAAACTGAAACAAAAAAAAACATTGAAAAAATTGATAAAACTAAAAGTTGATTCTTTGAAAAAATAAATAAGATTTACAGGCCCTTAGCCATGCTAAGGATGAGAAGAAAAGAGGGAACTCAAATTACTAACATACGGAATGAAAAAGGCAATATCACAACAGACAGTACACAAATACAGAAGATAATTAGAAAGTATTTTGAAATCCTATATTCCAATAAAATAGAAGATAGTTATAATATCGATAAATTTCTTAAGTCATACGATCTGCCCATATTCAGTCAGGAAGACACACACAATTTTAACAGACCAAAAGCAAAGAAAGAAATGGAAGAAGCCATCAAAAGACTACCAATCAAAAAAAGCCCTGTACCTGATGGGTATACAGCGGAGTTCAACAAAACCTTCGAAGAAGAATTAATACCAATACTATTCAAGCTATATCAAGAAATGGAATAATAAGGAGCTCTTCCAAATTCATTCTCGGAGTCCAAAATCACCCTGATCCCAAAACCAGACAAAGACACTTCAAAAAAGAAAACTACAGACCAATATCTCTAATGAAGTTGGATGCAAAAATTCTCAATAAAATCCGTGTGAATTGAATACAAAAACATATCAAAATAGTTGTGCACCATGATCAAGTAGGATTCATCCCTGGAATGCAAGGCTGGTTCAATATACGGAAATCAATAAATGCTATTCACCACATCAATAGACTTAAGGACAAGAACCATATGATCATCTCGATAGATGTAGTAAAACATTCAACAAAGTTCAGCATCCCTTTATGTTCAAAACACTAGAAAAACTAGGAATAACAGGAACTTACCTCAACATTGTAAAAGCTATATATGCTAAACCTCAGGCTAGGATGATCCTAAATGGAGAAAACTGAAGGCATTCCCTCTGAAATCTGGAACAAGACAGGGATGCCCTCTATCACCACTTCTATTCAATTTAGTTCTTGAAATACTAGCCAGAGCAATTAGACAGACAAAAGAAATTAAAGGCATAAAAATAGGAAAAGAAGAACTTGAATTATCGCTATTTGTGGATGACATGGTAATATATTTAACAGACCCAAAAGGGTCTACAAAGAAACTGCTAGAGTTAATAAATGAAGGATATAAAACCAACACGCATAAATCAAAGGCATTCCTGTATATCAGCAACAAAACTTCTGAAATGGAAATGAGGAAAACCACTCCATTCAAAATATCCTCAAAGAAAATAAGATACTTGGAAATCAACCTAAAAAAAGAGGTGAAAACCACAGAACCCTAAAGAGAGAGATAGAAAAAGATCTTAGAAGATGGAAAAATGTACCCTGTTCATGGATAGGCAGAACTAAATTCATCAAAATGGCGAAATTACCCAAAGTTCTCTACAGGTTTAAAGCAATGCCAATCAAAATCCCAACAGCATTTCTTGTAGAAATGATAAAGCAATCATGAAATTCATATGGAAAAACAAAAGACACAGAATAGCAAAAGGAATTCTAAGCAGGAAGTGTGAATCGGGAGGTATAGCGATACTAGAGTTCAAACTTTACTACAAAGCAAGAGTAACAAAAACAGTGTGGTACTGGTACCAAAACAGGCAGGTGGACCAATGGTATAGAATAGAGGACAGAGAAACCAATCCACAAAATTACAACTTTCTTATATTTGATAAATTGGCTATAAACATGCAATGGATGAAGGATAGCATCTTCAACAAATGGTGCAGGGAAAATTAGAAATCCATGTGCAACAAAATGAAACTGAATCCCGTTCTCTCATCATGCACAAAAGTTAACTCAAAATAGATCAAGGAGCTAGATATCAAATCAGAGACACTGCGTCTCATAGAAGAAAAAGTTGGCTATGATCTATATACTGTGGGGTCGGGCTCCAAATTCTTTAATAAGACATCAATAGCCCAAGAGTTAATAACAAGAATAAACAAATGGGACTTACTTAAACTAAAAAGTTTTTTCTCAAGAAGAGAAACAATAAGAGAGGTAAATAGAGAGCCTACATCCTGGGAACAAATTTTTACCCCTCACACTTCAGATAGAGCCCTAATATCCAAAATATACAAAGAACTCAAAATATTAAACAATAAGATAACAAATAACCCAATCAACAAATGGGCCAAGGACCTAAACAGACACTTCACAGAGGAGGACATACAATCAATCAACAAGTACATGAAAAAATGCTCACCATCTCTAGCAGTCTGAGAAATGCAAATCAAAACCACCCTAAGATACCATCTGACTCCAGTAAGATCAGCAGCCATTATGAAGTTAAACAACAATAAGTGTTGGCGAGGATTTGGGGAAAAGGATACACTTGTACACTGCTGGTGGGACTGCAAATTGGTGAGGCCAATTTTGAAAGAAGTATGGATATTCCTGGAAAAGCTGGAAATGGATCCACCATTTGACCCAGCTATCACCCTTCTTGGAATGTTCTCTGAGGATCTTAAAAGAGCGTACTATAGGGATACTGCCACATCAATGATCATAGCAGCACAATTCACAATAGCTAGACTGTGGAACCAACTTAGATGCCCTTCAATAGATTAATAGATAAAAAAAATGTTGCATCTATACACAATGGAGTATTACACAGCACAAAAAATGACAAAATCATAGAATTTGCAGGGAAATGGATGGCATTAGAGCATATTATGCTAAGCGAAGCTAACCAATCCTTAAAAAACAAATGCCAAATGTCTTCTCTGTTATAAAGAGAGCAAATAAGAACAGAACAGGGAGGAAGAGCATGAGGAAAAGATTAACATTAACCAAAGACGAATGGGGGGAGAGAAAGGGAGAGAGAAGGGAAAGCTTATGAAAATTGTAGGAAACTCTCAATGTTACACAAAATTGCATATAAGATGTTGTGAGGGGAAGTGAGGGGGAAACAATGGAGAGAATTGAACAATAGCAGATGAGGTAGAGAGGGAAGATGGGACTGGAGGAGAGGGTGGATAGTAGGGGATAGGAAAGGTAGCAGAATACAACAGTCACTAATATGCCATTATGTAAAAATGTGAATGTGTAACCGATGTGATTCTACAATTCGTATTTGGGGAAAAAATGGGAGTTCATAACCCAATTGAGTCAAATGTATGAAAGATGATATATCTTGAGCTTTGTAATGTTTTGAACAACCAATAAAAATAAATAAATAAATAAAGGTTTAAAATTTAGTGGGAAGAAATCAGCTAAAAATGGGTTCAGATGTATTCATTTTGCTATACAGAAACTTTGTTTTGTGAATATCACAAATTTATTTTACCAGAAAATGCACATAAATTGAGATTAAAGGATAATTCACCTAACTTCATGAAAAATTCATAGCATTTTCTACACTTTTCATATTTCATTTTTTTCGTGAATATTTTGTCATGGACAAGGTCTAGTCTTAGGCTATTATTCCAGAATACTACCTCATCTGACAAGTTCGTACAATGTGTTGGATTGTTCTTTTCATCTTTTATTTAATAGTTTCTAGCTGATAATGTGTATTTTTTCTTATCTTTATTTGGACATACAAACCTAACTATATCTTTGCATTTTATGTTTTACTGGGGAAGAGACTCATCAAAAGCTCTTTGTTATATGTATCAACAATCAAACATCTAGAGCATGCAATTATTCTTAATTTTGCATGAAAATAAATTTGTACCATTTTTCTTATAAAGATGTAGTATTATTAATAATGTCCCTACTGTAATAAGTAACTACTTACAAGAAGAATTAAACAATTGACTTTATATCAATTATGAACATGAAAAGTACTAAAATAAGTATTTGGCAATTAATACACAATTGATAGAAATTGAAATCACAAGAAAGCCATTTAAAATGTCAGTGCATATGGTCCTTAAATAATAGGTTGTTCAAATAAAATTTCTCTAATTCATAAGAGTTAATATGCGACATTACCACTTAATGTGATATAAAACTTTAAATTATCAGTATTGATAAATAAGAATGATACCTGTTTACTTAAATATGTTTATTTGATTTTCACTGTAAGATGTTAATTATGGAAGAATTGAGAATTAAGAAAGACTTGGTCTATATTATTTCTAACAGGAAAATCAAAGTACTTTTAAATATATATGTATATATATAATATATGTAATGCATATGCATGAATATAGATACATATGTATAATAAATGTATTGTAATATATCTATCAGGTGATTATAATTTTTAAATTTTCTCAAGAAAAAGAATGACTATAAAAAACAGTCTTAAATTTAAATTTCATAGCATACTACTGTTTGTAATGACATGAGAGAAAAATAGATATGGAGGGGAAACCAAAAAGGAAGGGAGAGAACGGGGAAAATGAGGAAGAAAGTGAGTAAAGAAGAGGGACATGAGTGTATGATGTTAAGATAGAAGTGGAGGGGCTGGGTTTGTGGCTCAGAGGTAACATGCTTTTCTAGCATGTGTGAGGCACATGGTTCTATTCTCAGCACCACATACAAATAAACAAAATGAAGGTCAATCAACAACTGAAAAAATAAAAAAAGAAAAAAGAAGACATATTACGAAAATTCCAAGCTTTGATGAATGTTAAATAAAAAAAATATGTTACATAACCTTATGTAATTTCTAGACTATCCAAAATAGTCACTAAATTTTAGATTATTAGTGCTATAACTAAAAATCCATTGATCTTTCCTCTACATTCTGTGGCATGCTAGTGCTAAAATAAATTGTATTATTAATTCCCCCCCAAATCCTAATATTTCTACAGTAACTGACCCAGTTGAACATCAATGCAAGTAGACTCTATGAGACATGATGTGTATTTTGACGTTCATTTTTATTCAACACTGGTACATTACTATCTTCAGTTTATGCACATCATAGCATATATGTTTCATCAAAATTTCTCAAATTTATAGGCATTTGTTTCACTTTCAATCACTTCCTGCTTGAGAACACATGTATACCTCCATGTTTCATAACTGCTCTTTTCATGAGACTTCTTCCCAAAAACATTATTTTCGATTTCCATTATCACATTTGAAGCAAAACGCACAAACCCGTCAAAATAAACCATAACACTAATATTACCATTAGATGTATAACTGGTTGGAATGAATGGTTGTATATCGATATAAGATTTCTTACTTAGTTTCAGATATCAATTCAATCCATTATTTAAAGTGGAACCAGTTATATTATTTATTCACAGTACAGTCTATTCACGAATTATCTCTATATTCATAGACACAGGTACACCTCTTTGTACGCCCAATACTAATTTATACGTTCTCAAAATATAGCTCCCAGAAATGGTGGAAGAAATACCCATGTCACCTGATCTCCATATACATTTTATCACAGTAATATTCTGGACACAAAAAGCAAAGGTCACACTTATGATTGTACAAAACCTAAATGGAAAGTGAACATGGATTACTAAAAACATCCATGTCCAGGTTGCCTAATGCTCTCAAATGAAAATCCTATTGGTGACTACATATTTGTTTCTTCCAAAGATTATATATTCAAACTCAAACATGTTGAAAATGTCTAATCCTGTCACTCACTTTATACTTTGCCTGATTTTGTAATGTCTCTATTGATATCTGCTTTCCTACATATTTTCCCCAGTTAATCATTGTGACTTCCTCATCACATGTGCTGATATTTACATTCACTCTCTTAGCGATACCCTACTTCTAAAGAACTTTTGTTCCAAATCCTACAGTCATTCTTCTTCCTAAACCTACTGACTATCTTCCTAATCCTACCGACTATCACTTTTTGACTGGATGTTCTCTTCTACATTCAATCATCCAAGGTGAAAGGTCCTATGCCATTGTATATCGATTTATCTGAAACATCTGTGCAGAATGTAATTCAACGCTAAGTATCAAAATCAAGGGACAAATGAAGTTCTGGGCTTCAAATCTTACTTAGATTTCTGTTTTCGTACATATATTTCACCTCTATATTCTTATAAATATCACAGGTTCCCAATACCATTATTCATCCAGCAGAATGGTTCCTAACCCATATCGAACATGTTAATAACACTAATCATACACTGTTCCCTCAATCTAACTTTACTGAGGAGCAGCGACAGTTTTGGTCTTACAATACAGGAATGTATGGGATCTTCCACCTGCTGAGAACATCAAAGGTACATGCAGAAATGATCTCTGGAGAAGATGTAGGCAGCTATGAAGGACCTGAGAGAGCAAAAGACATCTCCATGGCAAAGAACCTGGTAGGATGAAGGAATGTGTCTGAATCAGCCTCACTCTTCTTAATGTAGAGTAGACCAAACCAGGCCTGTGTGGAAAGCTCTTCCCAGGTGCGTATGGTTGATATACCATTCTAACATATGAAAGTGTCACAGGAAGTAGGGGCAGCCTCCATCTCATGGGACCCTTGGAAGCAACTGTTAGGACAAAGTGGTTGCCAAGGCAGTTACCTCATTCAGTTCCTGAAAGAAGTGACCACACCTCACTTCCTTGATGATGAAAGTCTCTGAACTTGGGATCCAGGAAGCCAGGCACCCAGAGCCATTACCAATCCCAGTCCCAGTGGTCTCACTTGCTTGAATTTACCAAAGACAGAGTCAGTCTTTGTTCTTACCTGTTAAGGTCTGTAAACAAGTCAGATTGGCACCTGTTATTTTGCCAGAGAAATGTTAGAGTCTGTAAAAAAGTCTGGATGGCGCCTGGAAAAATGCCAGAGGGAGTGGTTTGTGAAGTAACAAAAGCGAGCCATTAAGTGTGGAGATTCCTTATTGTTTGACTGCTGTATCTATTTCATGCTAATTAGATAGGCTGTGTAAAATGTATAAATACCGCTCTTATTCAACGGTAATCGGCTTCCACTCCTGCTGCATCAGTCTACCCAAGTTGTTCGTCACCCCCCCCCGGTTATTTGGCCCAGCCAGCCGGGCTGCGGCACTTACCTACTGATGTGAGGATGGCCAAATGCCAGGGAAGCTCTGAAGATAATTCTTTCCTGATAAAGCAGGTATTGGCTCACCGCTGACTCCTGACTACTTCACAGAGTTAGCAAAGGAAAGCAGATTTGAGACAGGACAAGCAATTTTGGGGAACATAGTATGGCCCACCAGTCAGAGGACACTCTGGATAGTAACAGACCAACTTGGAGGAAAGAGTTGCCTTTGTTGGTGTGGTTGTGGGTTTGTGTATTCCACTGTGTCTGTGGTTATAGACATTAGAAAAGAGAATGCATCAATGGAATTGTTCTGTCTAGTAGAAAGCTTCTCAGCATTCATCCTGCCAAATTTATGAATGGACTACGGCTTTCCTTGAATGGGCAACACCTGCTATCTTCCTAAGTTCCTGTTTTCTTCCTGAATTCTGGCCACTCTCAAGAATAGGCTCATGGTTTTGTGTAAAAGATATGTACCACCTCCAAACTCTATAACATGGCCTTGTACTGGATAGCTGAAGGGAATGGAGAGGAACTCAGAAAACTCAGATATCAGTGTGACAAGTAAAGTGTCAGTGGAGAAACACCAATTTGGGCCTTTTGTTTACCTATTGTTCCGTTGTCCTGAATGTCTGGAAGGTCTTTGCCTCAGTCCACCCCTTTGTGAAACCTGAAGAAAACAGTTTTCTAATGGAAAATAATGAACATCACCTGTGGCTCTTTGCTTAATTGCCGTGGAAAGGGATGTGTCTGAATCAGCCTCTTGGCCCTGTGTGAGGCTGTGACTTAGATTCTCACCACCTGATGAATCTAAGGAAAGATCTCATGTGTGCATCCAAAACCAAAATGGAAAAAGAGCAGTCTTGTGGATGAAGTCTCTCGCCTTCCTCTGTAAGGTTCCTGACTTCCATCAAGTGAGAATAGGTATCTTTGGTTCAAAAAGTTTTTCAAAGCCCTGCAGAGGCAAGCCCATAGGTGCTTGGATTTTCTCATAACTCCAATTCACATAAAGAATCTAAACCCCACAGACATAAGGCTCAAATTGGAGAAGCAGAGCAGTATTAATGGCAGGCCTAATTGATCACTCCTTGTTCACAGATAGGTTGTCAAGCCACCCTGACATTAGACAAATGAGGGTAGGGAGCATATTTTGGATACTGTCTTCAGCTGCATCCCTCATGGAAACTTCCAGCCAGAGGTTATGATGAGTGTCTATGTGGAAGTAGTTGAGAGCCATGTGGGAGTGTTTTGGTTTTAATTGTGGTCATTTGTTTGGCTGATGGAAGAGATGACTGGGTCCACCTTGGCTTGAACTCTGGTGTGAGTCTTCTTAGAGACTGAGTTCTGGAAATGACTGCAGAGATGTATTGCCATGAATTGTGTTGGGATTTTTGGAGGCCACGCATGGTAGTGGCCTTTGGAAACTGAGATCTAGGCCCGGGGGGCTTCCCACAGAGCACTGGGAATCTGAGCCAGAATATCACATGATTTTATTCTGAAAGACTTGACAGCCATAGTTGAGAGTAAAAACACACATGGACCTCACATTGTAGACCTCAATGGGCCTGGCTTCATTTGATCTTTTGGCCACTCTTTGGGAAGTCTTGCCTGTGAGAGTTCTCCAGATCTTTCATTGAAATGGGCTTTCTCACCTTTTAATGTTTCCAGAATGAATTAAATCCCACAGTGCCTCCAACCTCATCCTTGAAAAATGGCTAGATAAACATCATAAAAATTTGAAATTCCCATCACCAGGTGACACTGGATACACTTTGGATTTCCTGTTGCTCATCATGTGTGTACCAGACAGTGCCTTGATTGACTGGGTTTCATGAAAATGGTGTAGAACAATGATGCAAATAAGTTAAAGTCTGCTGAGTAGTGGGCCTAGAGCAGTGTTTTGCAGGTCTGTGATAAAACTTCTGTGGTGGGGTCATGTGGATCTGCCAAAAGGCTTGTAACTGACATGGTGCAGCCAGCAGACCCTTGTATGTAAAGGCATCTTGTTGAATGGAGAGGTTTCAGGGCAATGTTCAGAATCAGGTTGCTATGGTCAAGGGGGCAAGCTATGTGGGATAGAAGCCTGGTTGGTGCATTCTCCTGCAGACCCTGACGCACAACACGTGACAGATCTCCCTCCAGCACTGTGACCCAGTTGAATTCCTTGTAATTCCCGAAGCCAATACCAAACTCCCAGTGCAGCAGCAAAGACACCATGAAAAGTGGAGGATGACCAAATGGCTTCACAGTCCACACGGGGCCACACTTAGCCTTCAGTGGCAAGAGTTTACTTACAAAGAGAGAATTTAGCCTTGCTGCCTCACGTTCTTTGGAAAATAAGAAACCATGTTCTGCAGGTCACATAGATGGAGACCCAGCTTTGGTGGTCTCACTAGAAAGGAAGCCATAGGTCCTGACTACAACATAAACTTCAAGTGGCCAACCTCAGAGGCAGGTATTCCAGAAGTCTTTAGGCTGGCAGATCTCCATATTTGTGCAGTATTTACCCTGTCCCTTACATTTGGAAACTCCTCTACCACCTCCAATATTGTGAACTCGTAACCATGTTCCATTCCTGATATGTATTCACAGATTTTCTAAATCTTCTTCTTTTATTTTGTCTTACTTGGGGCAAAGATAGTGTCAAGGTATTGTTGTGAATGAGAGTAGGAAGATTTTGTGTAGCACATATTTCCATACACATTTGATTCATTTTCCTATTTTACATTCAAAATACTGAATCCCTGACACTAACCCATACCCTACTAGACTCTGACTACTAACCCTAATATGGTGGAGAGAAATAATGCAAACAGAAGTGAAATACAAACAGTTCAGAGGAGGCATGGTGTATAGTTGGATTTGCCTTTTGCATGATAAAGTGTAGGTGTTATAAATCTAGTCAATTTTTAATTAAAATAGTTCACCATGGGTTTTTGTAGTTAACAAATACGTGAATTCCTGTCTCCCTTTCTCTGTAGCCTATTCAGCACATGTATTTTTATATGCCCTTTCTCTGTAGCCTATTCAGCACATGTATTTTTATATGCACATATAGAATCCTACCTGGTATCACACGTACATTTTTGTGACTTGGCTGACTTGGAGATACAAATTGTGAGAAAAGATCACTCCTCCTAAAAGCAGTTGGAACTGAAAATTCAACCTATGTGTGAGCTTCCTAGGAGAACAACATTGTACATAAATCCATGCTCAGTAAAATAAATTATTTTGCATCTGTGGATGTTATATATTTCATGATGAATATTGATTGGCTTATATATTGGTACTTTTTAATATCTCTGTGTGTGTTTTGGGTGTGTGTTTATATATATATATATATATATATATATATATATATATATATATATATACTCTCAAGATTTTTCAAAATATGAAATATATGTGTCTTATATACACTACCGAAATTCATTCATGTTCATGTATGTGGATTTATAATAAAAATTTCACAAGATTATTCTCAGAAGTATTCATTTACCTGAACTACATATTTGTTTTCTAGTACTTAAAACTAACTTCAGTGAATGTGCATACAAATACTAATATTTCTACAGTAATTGACCCAGTTTAACATCAATGCAATTAGATTCCTATGGGACATGGTGTGTATTTTGATGTTCATTTTTATTCAACATTGGTTCGTTAATATTTCTTCAGTTCATGCACATCATAGGATATATATTTCATCCACAAATTCACAAATTTATAGGCATTTGTTTCTCTTTCAATCACTTACTGCTTCAGAACACATGTATTCCTCCAGGTTTCTTGACTGGTCTTTTAATGAGACTTCTTTCCAAACACATTATTTTCGATTTCCATAATCACTTTTGAAGCAAATCTCACACAATCTTTATAATAAAACATAACGCAATTATACAATTAGATGTGTAACTGGTTGGAATGAATTATTGTATATCAATATTAGTTTTTGTGTATATTTTCACATATCAATTCAATCCATTATTTAAAGTGGAAACAGTTATATTATTTATTCACAGTATTGTCAATTCATGCATTAATTCTATATTCATAGACACAGAGTACAAATCTTTGTACCGCCAATAATAATTTATACATCTTCAAAATATTGCTCTCAGAAATGGTATAAGAAATACTTATGTCACCCAATCTACATATACATTTTATCACAGTAATATTCGGGACCCAAAATGCAAAGGTCAAACATATGATTGTACCAAAGCCTAAATTGAAAGTGAGCATGGATTACTAAAAACATCCATGTACATGTTGCCTAATGTTCTCAAATGTCAATCCTATTTGTGACAACATATTTTTTTCTTTCTTAGATTATATATTCAAACTCAACCCTGTTGAAAATATCTAATCCTATCACTCACTTTATACTTTTCCTGATTTCTTAATGTCTCTATTGATATCTGCTTACCGACATATTTTCCCCAGTTCATCATTGTGACTGACTCTTCACATGTGCTCACATTTAAATTGACTCTCTATCCGAAACCCTATTGCTGGAGAACTTTTGTCCAAAACCTATACTCACTCTTCTTTCTGAAACTGAATATCTTTCTAATAATTTCAACTATCCCTTTTTGACTAGAAGTTCTCTTCAACATCCCATCATCCAACGTACAAGGTCCTATGCCATTGTACTGAATTTATCTGAGACATCTCTGCAGAAAATAATTCAAATCTAAGTATCCCAATCAAGGGCCCAATGCCCTTCTGGGCTTCAAATCTTACCTACATTTCTGTTTTCATACTAATATTTCACCTATATTTTCTTGTAAATATTGCAGCTTCCCAATCATTCCTGCAGAATGATTCCTAACTCATATCGAACATGTTATTAATCCTAACCATACACTGTTCCCTCAATCTAACTTTACAGAAGATTAGAGACAGAGTTGGTCTTTCAATATAGGAATGTAGCAGATCTTCCACATGCTAAGATCCTCAAAGGTCCATACAGAAATGATCCCTGGAGAAGATGTATGCAGCTATGAAGGACCTGAGAGAGAAAAAGTCATCTCCATGTAATGGCTCACCGCTGGCTCCTAATAACCTCACAGAGTTGGCCAAGGAGACCAAATCTGAGACAGGACAGGCCATTTCTGGGAACATAGTATGGCCCACCAGTAAGAGGACACTCCGGATAGTCACAGACCTACTTGGGGGAAGGAGGTGCCTTTGTGGGTTGGGTGTGAGTTTGTGGTCTTGTCTCATTTTCTGAGAATAGGTAGGAAAGGCAGTATGTTCATTTTGGAGTGGATGGTTTCTAGAAAGTCGTTTGACAAGGAGTGTGTTTCTATGTCTGGGTATCCCACTGTGTTCGTGGATGAAGACATTAGAAAGAGCATGCATCAATGGATGTGTTCTGTCTAGTAGAAAGCTTCCCAGCATTCATCCTTCCCAATTTATAGATGGACTTGGCTTGCCTTCTGGATGGGCAACACCTACTGTCTTCCTAAGTTCCTGTTTTCTGCCTGAATTCTGGCCACTAACCATAATAGGCTCATGGTTATGTGTCCAAGATATGCACCACCTCCAAGCTCTGGGACATGGCCATGTACAGGATAGCTGAAGGGAATTGGAGCATCTCAGAAAACTCAGATATCAATGTGACCAGTAAAGTCTCTGTGGAGAAACCCTGCTTTGGGCCTTTTGCATACCTATTCTTCTGTTGCACTGAATAACAGGATGGTCTTTGATTAGGCCACGCCTTTGTGAAGCCTGAAGAAAACAGTTTTCAAATGGAAATGAATGGGCATCACCTGGGGCTCTTTGCTTAATTGTTTGGAAAGGGATGTGTCTGAATTGGCCACTTGGCCCTGTGTGAGGCTGTGGCTTAGATACTCAACACCTAATGGACCTAAAGAAAGATCCCATGTGTGCACCCAAATCCAAAATTTCCAAAAAGCATTTATTGTGGACTACGTCTCTCGCCTTCCTCTGTAAGGTTCCTGATCTCCATCAAGTGAGAATAGGGATCCTTTGCATCAAATGAGTACTTCAAAGCCTTGCAGAGTCTAGCCCACTGGTGCTTGTGATTACTCATGACTCCAGTTCACATAAAGAATCTAAATCCCACAGTCAGTAAGCCTCAAATTGGAATTGTGGAGCAGTATTAAAGGCAGGGCTCTATGATCATTCCGTGTTCAAAGGAAGGGTGTCCAGGCAACCCTGACTTGTGACAAATGAGGTGCGAGGGTGCTTATTTTGAACACTGTGTTGGTCTGTGCCCCTCATGAAAACCTCAAGCCAGAGGTTATTATTAGTGTCTATATGGAAGAAGATGAGTGCCATGTGGGAGTCTTTTGTTTTTAATTGTGGTCATTTGTGTGGCGGTTGGAAGAGATGTCTGGTTCCACCTGGGCTTGAACTCTGGTGTGATTCCCCTTAGAGACTGAGTTGTGGAACTGTCCTCAGAGAAGTATTGCCATGAATTGTGTTGAGATTTTAGGAGGCCACACATGAGATTCGCCCTTGGAAACTGAGATCTAGGCTCAGGGTGGCTTTCCACAGAGCATAAGTAATCTCAGCCAGGATATCACACGATTTTATTGTTAAAGACTTGGCAGCCATACTTGAGAGTCAAAACACACATGGAGCTCACATTGTAGACCTCAATGAGCCTGGCTTCATGTGACCTTTTGGCCACACTTTGGGAAGCTTTGCCTGTGATAGTTCTCCATTTCTGTCATTCAAATGAGTTTCCTCGCCATTTAATGGTTCCTGAATGATTGGAAACCCACAGTGCCTCCAACTTCATCCTTAAAAAATAGCTAGATAAATACCACCAAATTTTTGAAATTCCCTTGACCAAGTGGCACTGGAGAAACTTTGGATTCCTGTTGCTGATTATGAGTATACCAGACAGTGCCTTGATTGACTTGGTTTCATGAAAATGCTGTAGAACAGAGATGGCAGTAATTTGGAGCCTGCTGAGTAGTTGGCCTAGAGCAGTGGTGGGGAGGTGTCTGAAATAACATCTGTGGTGAGGCCATGTTTATCTGCCATTGGCTTCCAAATGGCTTGTGACTGACATTTTGCATCCAGCAGACCCTTGTATGTAAAAGCATCTTGTTATATGGAGAGGTTTCAGGACAATATTCAGAATCATGTTGCTATGGTCAATGGGGCAAGCTCTGTGGGAAAGAAGCTTGCTTGGTGCATTCTCCTGCAGACCCTGACCCACCACATGTGACAGAATTCCCTCCAGCACTTTGTCCCAGTGGAACTCCTTGTATTTCAAGAAACAGATACCAAACTCTCAGTGCAGCAGCAAGAAACACCACAAAAAGTGGAGGATGAAAAAATGGCTTTACAGTAAAGACGAGGAGACACTTAGCGCGCAGTGGCTACAGTATACCTACAAAGAAAAAATTCAGCACTGCTGCCTCATGTTCATTGGGAAATAAGAAACAATGTCCTCCAGGTCACATAGATGCAGACCCAGTTATGATGGTCTAACTAGAACGGAAGCTAAATCTCCTGACAGCAACATATATTTCAAGTGCCCAAACTCAGAGGCAGTTTCTCAAAAGTCTTTAGGCCAGCAGAGCTCCATGTTTGTGGAGTGTTTACCCTGTCCCTTACTTTTGGAAACTCCTATACCACCTCCAAGTATATGAACTCCTGAGCATATTCCATTCCAGATATGTATTCACAGATTTTTGTAAATCATGTCCTCTAATTGTGTCTTACTTTAAGCGAAGATGATGTCAAGGCATTGTTCTGGATGAGAGTGGGAACATTTTTTTGTATCACATATTTGAATAAATATTGAATTTATTTTCCTATTTTCAATTCGAAATACTGAATCCCTGACACTAACCCAAAACCTACTAGAGTCTGACTACTAATCCTAATATGATGGAGTAAAATAACCCACACAGAATAGAAATACAACCAGTTCAGAGGAGGCATGGTGTATAGTTGTACTTTCCTTTTGCATGATAAAGGGTTGGTGTTATAAATCTTGTCAATTTGTAGTTAAAATAGTTCTCTATGTGTTTTTAAAGTTAACAAATATGTGAATTCCTGTCTCCCTTTCGCTGTAGCCGATTCAGCACATGCATTTTTATATGCACATATAGAATACTACATGGTATCACACGTACATATTTGTGAGGTAACTGACTTTGCAAATTCAAATTGTTAGAAGAAAACACTTCTTCTAAATGCTGTTGGAACTGAAAATTCAACCTATGGGTGAGCTTCCTAGTTGAACAACATAAATCCATATTTAGTAAAATCAATATTTTTGGATCTGTGGATGATATATATTTCATGGTGAATTTCGATTGCCATACATAATGCTACTTTGTAATGTCTGTATTTAGGTGTGTGTGTGTGTGTGTGTGTGTGTGTGTGTGTGTGTGTATTCACTCTGCTGATTATTCAAAATATAAAATATATGTGTCTTATTATACACTAACTAAATTCATTCATATTCATGTATTTGAATTTATAATCAACGTTTGAGAAGATTATTCTCAGAAATATTTTTCCACCTGAAATACATGTTTGTTTCCTAGTACTGAAAACTAACTTCAGGGGATCATATTATGGCAGCGATGGGAGTTCATTACCCACCTGTACCGCGTCACTTTGCAGGAGAAGGACGAGTTAGAACGGCTAAAATCTATCTTATTAGAAATTTCCAAGAAAATTGGTGTGCTCCAAAACCTACAGGAAGGATTTCCATTGCACAAGGACCAGCTACGGGGACTCAAACACCAGCAATTTGTCCTCACGGAGGGTCACGCTGCTTATTTAGCAAATCGCCCCACGGCTAGTGTCTGCAATGCGCGCTGGGAAACGACGAGAGAGCAACACAAAGATACAGTCTGTGGATTATGCGGGCTCCTGCCATCTGGGCAATCACTGTGCTCAGTGCTGAATTCTGGGTTTGAAATGGGGGAAGGAAGCGGTCCAATTCGTTTTTCCACACCGCTGAGACCACAGAGGAAGATAGCGGTCACCATCTTGGAGAGCTGATGTCACCATCCCTGTTTTCGACTGATCACAGCTCATTCAGATACAGAATAGGTAATTTCAGGCTGCCATTCGCCTTCATCTTGCAGACAAATTACTCAGGGTCAGTGCTAAAGAACCCATGAAAATTGCTTCTTGGATCGTTCTCCTATCAAAACATACACCGAGCCCGGAGCGGCTGAATTCCGGGTCCCGGAACTGCTCTGGCCCAGGGCTAAAGAACCTGCGGAAACTGTTTCTTGGTCTGTGTCCTGCTGAATACTGTAGAGGTAAATCCCAACTGAGCCTTCATAGACAGTGGCAACAGGATTGAGACGGGGCTTGTGAGGGCCGGTCAGGACTCACCCGTTGCTTTGGTCACCCGACAAAGGGAATGAAATGTTGCCATTTACATGGGATACAAACATGGCAGACATCTGATGTGATCACAAAGCGGTGGAGGAGATAACTTCATCGATACCAGCGGCGAGAGAAATAGTTGGTCTCCTGGTAAAGAAAGTGAGTCACAAACATCTGAGTCTCTCTCATTTTGTCATCAAGCCAGAGGTGCAGAGCAGAGCTGCCGCCTGTGCCTGGAACAGGCCCAGCGACCCACCGGCGTGGTAGTCATGTCACCCCAATTGGAGTAGGGGCAGAGCAGAGCCGACACCCATGCCTGCAAGGTAGGCAGACGTATGACCGACCGGCAGAACAGGCCTAGCGGCCGGTCAGCATGGTAGACAGATCACCCCAATTGGAGGAGCAGCACAGCCGCCAACCGCACCTGCAATGGAGACTTTTCCACTATACAAGAGCAATATAAATATACAGGGGGAAAATTACAAAAACACAACAGTTTCATCAAGCAGAAAGAAACGCAAGCTGTATGAAAAGACAAGGAAAGAAAGGACCACAAGCAATGCAGGTCAACTCAACTTTAGAAGAGGTAATAGATGCAGCATATGGAATGTCAGATAAAGAATTCAGGATATACATGCTTCCGGTGATCTGGAATCTCAAGGAAGACATTAGACAGCAAAAATCAGACAATGAAAGATCACTTCGACAATGAATTACATAAAAAAATCCAAGTAGCAAAGATCAACTATACAGGGAGATAGAGGTTATAAAAAACAAACGAACTGAAATCTTAGAAACGCAGGAAGTAATGAACCATCTTAAAAACTCAATTGAGAATACTACCATCAGAGCAGAATACTTAGAAGATAGAACATCAGACAATGAAGACAAAGTATTTCAACTCAAAAAGAACATATACAGCTCAGCAAGACTGTTAAGAAACCATGAGCAAAACTGCAAGAAATATGGGATAACATAAAGAGAATAAACATAAGACTCATTGGGATACAGGAAAGAATAGAGGTCCAAACCAAAGGAGTGAGCAATCTATTCAATGAAATAATAGGAGAAACATTCCTAGACTTGAAGAATGAGACAAAATCGCAAATCCTAAAAGTCTACAGGACGCCGAACGTGCAAAATCATAAGAGATCCACACCTAGACACATTGTAATGAAGATACCCTACATACAGAATAAGGTGAGAATTTTAAAAGCTACAAGAGAAAGGAAGCAGATTATAGTTAGTGGTAAACCAACCAGGATAACAGCTGATCTTTCAACATAGACTCTGAAAGCTAGAAGATCCTTTAATAACATATTTCAAACACTGAAAGAAAATGGGTTCCAACCAATTATCATGTATCCAGCGAAATTAAGCTTCAGATGGAAGATGAAATTAAAACCTTCCACGATAAACAAAGTGAAAAGAATTTGCAGCTAGAAAACCATCTCTTCAAAACATCCTCGGCAAAACATTACAGGAAGTGGAAATGGAAAATACCAATGAAAACCAACAGTGGGAGGTACGACATTAAAGGGGGGAAAATAATCAAAGAGGAAAACAAACTATGTTTAGTAACATAAATAAACAAATATGGCTGGAAGAACAACCCATATCTCAATAATAACCAAAAATCTTAATGGCTTAAACTCACCAATTAAGAGACACAGGCTAGTAGAATGGATCACAAAACAAGAACCAACAAAATGCTGCCTACAGGAGACGCATTTTATAGGAAAAGACATACATAGACTGAGGGTGATACTTGGAAAAATCATATCACTCTTATGAACTTCGGAAACAAGCAGGAGTGTCCATACTCATATCAAATAAAATAGATTTCAAGCCAAAGTTAATCAAAAGGGATAAAGAAGGACACTACATACTACTCAAGGGAACCATACGCCAACAAGACATAACAATCATAAATATATATGCCACAAACAATGGTGCAGCTTTGTTCATCAAACAAACTCTTCTCAATTTCAAGAGTCTAATAGACCACAATACAGTAATCATGGGAGACATGAACACACCTCTCTCACCACTGGACAGATCTTCCAAACAAAAGTTGAATAAGGAAACTATAGAACTCAATAACACAATTAATAACCTAGACTTAATTGACATATATATAATATACAACCCATCATCAAGAAGTTACAATTTTTTCTCAGCAGAACATGGATCCTTCTCAAAAATACATCATATATTATGTCACAGGGCAATTCTTAGACAATAAAAAGGAGTAGAGATAATACCATGCATTTTATATGATCATAACGGAATGAAATTAAAAATCAACGATAAAAAAGGAAGGAAAAATCATTCATCACTTGGAGAATGAACAATAGGTTTCTGAATGATCAATGGGTTATAGAAGACATCAAGGAAGAAATTAAAAAATTCTTAGAGATAAATGAAAACACAGACACAATATATCAGAATCTATGGGACACATTGAAAGCAGTTCCAAGAGGAAAATTCATTGCTTGAGTTCATTCCTTAGAAAAAGAAAAAAACAACAAATAAATGATCTCATACTTCATCTCAAAATCTTAGAAAAACAAGAGCAAACAACAGCAAAAGAAGTAGAAGGCAACAAATAATTAAAATCAGAGAAGAAATTAATGAAATCAAAACAAAAGAAACAATTGAAAAAATTGACAAAACAATACATTGGTTTTTTGAAAAAATAAATATAATCAACAGACCCTTAGCCATGCTAACAAAGAGAAGAAGAAAGAGAACTCAAATTACTAGCATATGAAATGAAAAAGGAAATATAACAAGAGACACTTCAGAAATACAGAAAAAAATCAGAAATTATTTTGAATTAATATACTCCAATAAAATAGAATATAGTGAAGGCATTGATAAATTTCTTAAGTCATATGATGTGCCCAGATTGAGTCAGGAGGATATAGACAACTTAAACATTCCAATATCAATTGAGGAAATAGAAGAAACCATCAAAATACTACCAACTAAGAAAAGCCCAGGACCGGATGGGTATAGAGCAGAATTATACAAAACCTTTAAAGAAGAACAAAAACCAATACTTTTCAAGGTATTTCAGGAAAAATGCAAAAATTCTCAAAAAAATTCTGGCGAATCAGACACAAAAACATGTATATAAAAAAAAATGTGCACCATAATCAAGTAGGATTCATTCCTGGGATGCAAGGCTGGTACAATATACGGAAATCAATAAATGTTATTCATCACATCAATAGACTTAAAAATAAGAACCATATGATCATCTCGAGAGATGCGGAAAAAGCATTTGACAAGGTACAGCATCACTTTACGTTCAAAACTCTAGAAAAACTAGGGATAACAGAATCATACCTCAATATTGTAATAGCAATCTTTGCTAAGCCTCAGGCTAGCATCATTCTGAATGGAGAACAATTGAAGGCATTCCCCCTATAATCTGGAGCAAGACAATGATGCCCTCTCTCACCCCTTCTGTTCAACATAGTTATCGAAACACTGGCCAGAGCAATTAGAAAGACTAAAGAAATTAAAGGCATTAAAATAGGAAAAGAAGAACTCCAATTATCGCTATTTGCAAAAGACATGATTCTATACCTAGCAGACCCAAAAGGGTCTACAAAGAAACTATTAGAGGTAATAAATGAATTCAGCAAAGTGGCAGAATATTAAATCACCACGCATAAATCAAAGGCATTTTTGTATATCAGCGACAAATCCTCTGAAATGGAAATGAGAACAATCACTCCATTCACAATATCATCAAAAAAATAAATAAAATACTTGGGAATCAACCTAACAAAAGAGGTGAAAGACATATACAATGAAAACTACAGAACCCTAAAGAGAGAAATAGAAGAAAATCTTAGAAGATGGAAAAATATACCCTGTTCATGGATAAGCATAACTAACATCATCAAAATGACGATATTACCAAAAGTTCTCTATAGGTTTAATGCAATGCCAATCAAAATCTCAAGGTCATTTCTTGTAGAAATAGATAAAACAATTATGAAATTCATATGGAAAAATAAAAGACCCAGAATAGCAAAAACAGCTCTAAGCAGGAAGTGTGAATCAGGCAGTATACCGATACCAGACCTCAAACTATACTACAGATCAATAGTAACAAAAATAGCATGGTACTGGTACCAAAACAGGCGGGTGGACCAGTGATACAGAATAGAGGACACAGAAACCAATCCACAAAACTACAGCTATCTTATATTTGATAAAGGGACTAAAAGCATGCAATGGAGGAAGGATAGCATCTTCAACAAATGGTGCTGGGAAAACTGGAATTCCATATGTAACAAAATGAAACTGAATCCCCTCCTCTCACCATGCACAAGAGTTAACTCAAAATAGATCTAGGAGGTTGATATCAAATCAGAGACACTGCATCTGGTGGAAGAAAACTTTTGCCACCATCTACATACTGTGGTGTCGGGCTCCAAATTTCTCAATAGGACATCCATAGCACCAGAGTTAATCCCTAGAATCAATAAATGGGACTTACTCAAACTAAATACATTTTTCTCAGCAAAAGAAACAATAAGAGAGGTAAATAGGGAGCCTACATCCTTGGAACAAATCTTTACTCCTCACACTTCAGATAGAGCCCTAATATCCAGAGTATACAAAGAACTCAAAAAAATTAAACAATAAGAAAATGAATAACCCAATCAACAAATGGGCTAATGACCTGAACAGACACTTCTCAGAGGAGGACATACAATCAATCAATAAGTACATGAAAATATGCTCACCATCTCTAGCAGTCAGAGAAAAGCAAAACAAACCCACCCTAAGATACCATCTCACTGCAGTAAGATCGGCAGCCATTATGAAGACAAACGCCATCATGTGCTGTCGAGGATGTGGGGAAAAGGGCACACCTGTACATTGCTGGTGGGACTGCAAATTGGTGCAGCCAATTTGGAAAGCAGTATGGAGATTTCTTGGAAAGCTGGGAATGGAACCACCATTTGACCTATTCCCCTTCTCGGTCTATTCCCTAAAGAACTAAAAAGAGCATGCTACAGAGATACTGATAAATCGATGTTCATAGCAGCACAATTCACAATTGCAAGACTGTGGAACCAACCTAGATTCCCTTCATTAGATGAATGGATTAAAATGTGGCATTTATATAGAATGGCTTGTGACTCACAAGGTGCAGCCAGCAGACCCTTATATGTAAAGGTAAATTGTTATATGGTTTGGTTTCAGGTAAATGTTCAGAATAAGGTTGCTATGGACACGGGGGAAAACTATGAGAGATAGAATATTGGATGGTGCATTCTCCTGCAGAACCTGACCATACACACGTGACAGAACTCCCTCCAGCACTGTGTCCCAGTTGAACTCCTTGTATTTCGTGATGCAAATACCAAACTCCCAGTGCAGCAGCAAGAAACACCACGAAAAGTGGAGGATGACCAAATGGCTTCACAGTTCACACGGGGAGACACTTAGGTTCCAGTGTCCACAGTTTACTTAGGAAGAGAGAATTCAGCACTACGGTCTCATGTTCATTGGAAAATAAGAAACCATGTCCTCCAGGTCACATAGATGCAGACCCATCTTTGATGGTCTCACTACAAAGGAAGCTAAAGCTCCATACAACAAAATATATTTCAAGTGCCCAACCTCAGAGCGACTTTCTCAAGAAGTCATTAGGCCAGCAGAGCTCCATGTGTGTGGACTGTTTAAACTTTCCCTTACTTTTGGAAACTCCTTTACCACCTCCAATTTTTTGAACTACTGAGTATATTTTATTCCACATATGAATTCACAGATTTTCTAACTCTTCTCCTCTAATTGTGTTTTACTAGGGTCGAAGGTAATGACAAGGCATTGTTCTTGATGAGAGTTGGAAGATTTTTGTGTAGCATATGTTTGCGTACACATTGGATTCATTTTCCTATTTTCCATCCAAAATACTGAATCTCTGACACTATCCCATACCCTACTAGACTTTGACGATTAATCCTAATATCGTGAAGAAAAATAACCCAAAGAGAATAGAAATACAAGCAGTTCAGAGGAGGCATGGTGTATACTAGGTCTTGCCTTTTGCATGATAAAGGGTAGGTATTATAAAAATTGTCAATTTTTAATTGAAATAGTTCTACATGTGTTTTTAAAGGTAACGAATATGTGACTTCCTGTTTCCTTTTCTCTGTAGCCTATTCAGCACATGTGTTTTTATACGCACATATAGAATCCTACCTGGTATCACACATAATTTCTTTTGAGGCTACTGACTTGGAAGATAAAAATTGTGAGTAGAGATCATTCCTCCTAAACGCTGTTGAAACTGAAAATTCAACCTATGTCAGCTTCCTAGTAGAACAACATTATACATGAATCCATGTTAAGCAAAATGAATATTTTTCGATATGTGGATTATATATATTTCATGATGAAATGCGATTGGCATATATATTGCTACTTTTAATGTCTGTGCATGTGTCTGTGTGTGTGTGTGTGTGTGACTCTCCAAGTTTTTTAAAATATGAAATATATGTGTATTATATACACTCCCTAAATTCATTCATGTTCATGTATGTGGATTTATAATCAACTTTTCAGAAGATTATTCTCAGAAATATTCATCCACCTTGAATACATATTTGTTTCCCATTACTGAAATCTGACTTCAGTTAATGGTTCATACAAATCCTAACATTTCTACATTAACTGACCCAGTTTAACATCAATGCAAGTAGATTCCTATGGGACATGATGTCTATTTTGAACTTCATTTCTATTCAACACTGCTACATTACTAATTCTTCACGTTTAGCCCATCATAGCATATATATTTCATCCACAAGTTCACAAATTTAGAGGCATTTGGTTCACTTTAAATCCCTTCCTGCTTTAGAACACATGTATTCCTCCAGGTTTCTTGACTGGATTTTTTGAGACTTCTTTCCAAACACATTATTTTCGATTTCCATAATCCTTTTGAAGAAAATCAGACACACCCTTCATGATAAACCATAACCTAATATTACCATTAGATGTATAACTGGTTGGAATGAATGATTTTATATCAATATTAGATTTCCTGTATATTTTCAGATATCAATTAAATGAATTATTTAAAGTGGAACCAGTCATATTATTTATTCACAGTATGGTCTATTCATGCATTATCTCTATATTCACAGACACAGCGTACACCTCTTTGTACCCCCAATACTAATTTATACGTCTTCTCAATATTGCTCCCGGAAATGGTGGAAGAAATACTCATGTCACCTGATCTACATATACATTTTATCACAGTAATATTCTTGACAAAACTGCAAAGGTCACACTTATGATTTTACAAAGCCTAAATGGAAAGTGAACATGGATTACTAAAAACATCCATGTCCAGGTTGCCTAATGCTCTCAAATGTCATTCTTTGGTGACTACATATTTGTTTCTTCCTAAGATTATATATTCAAACTCAATCCTGTTGAAAATGTCTAATCCTAACAATCACTTTGTACTTTGCCTAATTTCCTATTGTCTTCCTTGATATTTGCTTTCCTACATTTTTTCCCTAGTTCATCATTGTGAATGACTGTTCACATGTGCTGACATTGGCATTCACTCTCTAATCGAAACCCTGTTGCTAAAGAATTTTTTTTTTCCAAATTCTATACTCACACTTCTTCCGAAAACTACCGACTGTCTTTCTAATCTTACCGACTATCCCTTTTGGAGTTGATGTTCCCTTCTAAATTCAATCATCCAAGGTACAAAGTCTTATGCCATTGTATATTGATTTATCCAAGAAATCTCTGCTGAAGGTAATTCAATGCTAAGTATCCCAATCAAGGGCCCAATTCCCTTCTGGGCTTCAAATCTTACCTAGATTTCTGTTTTCATACATATATTTCACCTCTATGTTCTTATAAATATAGCAGATTCCCAATATCATTATTCATCCCTCAGAATAAATCCTAACCCAAATTGAACAAGTTATTAATGCTAACCATACACTGTTCCCTCAATCTAACTTTAGAGAAGAGCGGGACAGAGTTGTATTGTGAGACCTTACAATACAGGAATATAGGGGATCTTCCACCTGCTGAGAACCTCAAAGGTCCATGCAGATATGACCCCTGGAGAAGATGTAGGCAGATATGAAGGACCAAACAAGGCCTTTGTGGAGAGCTGTTCCCGCGTGCCTATGGTTGATATACCATTCTAACTTGTGAAAGTGTCACATGAAGTAGGGGTAGCCACCAGCACTTGTCCCCGTTGAACTCCTTGTATATAGTTAAGCAAATACCAAACTCCCAGTGCAGCAGCAAGAAACACCACGAAAATGGAGAATGAACAAATGGCTTCACAGTCCCCATGGGGAGACACTTAGCCCCCAGTGGCCACAGTTTACCTACAAAGAGGGAATTCAGTACTGCTGCCATATGTTCATTATAAAATAAGATACCATGTCCTCCAGGTCACATAGATGCACACCCAGCTTTGATGGTCTCACTACAAAAGAAGCTATAGCTCCAGACAACAATATAAATTTAAGTGCCCAACCTCTTAGCCAGTTTCTCAAGAAGTCTTTAGGCCAGCAGAGCTCCATGTTTGTGTTGTGTTTACAATGTCCCTTACTTTGAAAAACTCCTCCACCATATCCAAGGTTGTGAACTCCTGAGAATTTCCCATTCCAGATTGAATTTATTTTGCAATTTTCCAGTCTACAGTAACTGACCTAGGTTTACATCAATGCAAGTAGATTCCTATGGAACATGATGTGTATTTTGAAGTTCATTTTTATTCAACACTGTTACATTACTATTTCTTCAGTTTATGCACATAATAGGATATATATTTATTCCACAAGTTAGGAAGTTTATAGGCATTTGTTTCACTTTCAATCACTTTCTGCTTCAGAACACATGTATTCCTCCATGTTTCTTGACTGGTCTTCTCATGAGACTTCTTTCCAAACACATTATTTTCTATTTCCGTAATCACTTTTGAAACAAAACTCACACACCCTTCATTATAAACCATAACTCTAAGATTACCATTAGATGTATAACTCTTTGGAATGAATGATTGTATATCAATATAAGATTTCCTATATATTTTCAGATATCAATTCAATCCATTATTTAATTGGAACCAGTTATATTTTTCCCAGTATGATCTATGTATGCATAATCTCTATATTCATAGACACAGCATACACCTCTTTGTACCCCCAATACTAATTTATTCGTCTTCACAATATTGCTCCCGGAAATGGTGGAAGAAATACGCATGCCACCTAATCTACATATACATTTTATTACAGTAATATTCTGGACACCAAATGCAAATGTCACACTTATTATTGTACCAAAGCCTAAATGGAAAGTGAGCATGGATTACTAAAAACATCCATGTCCACATTGCCTAATTCTCTCAAATGTCAATCCTATTCGTGACTACATATGTGTTTCTTCCTAAGATTATATATTCAACCTGAACCCTTTGAAAAAGTCTAATCCTATCACTTTATAGTTTGCCTGATTTTGTAATGTCTCTATTGATATCTGCTTTCCTACATATTTCCCAAGTTCATCATTGTGATTGACTCTTCACATGTGCTGACAAATATTCACTCTCTAACCAAAACCCTATTGCTAAAGAACTTTTGTTTCAAATACTATACTCACTCTTCTTCCTATACCTACCGACTATCTTCCTAATCCTACCGACTATCCCTGTTTGACTCGATGTTCTCTTGTACATTCAATCATCCAAGGTAGAAGATCCTATGCCATTGATTATAGATTCATCTAAGACATCTGTGCATAACATAATTCAATGCTAATTATCCCAGTCAAGGTCCCAATGCCATTCTGGGCTTCGAATCTAAACTAGATTTCTGTTTTCATAATTATATTTCACCTCTATATTCTTTTAAATATTTTAGGTTCCAAATACCATCATTCATCCAGCAGAATGATTTCTAACCCAAATCAAACATGTTGTTAACCTTAACCATTCACTGTTCCATCAATCTAACTTTACAGAAGAGCAGGGATAGAGTTGTATGAGATCTTTCACCTGATGAAAACCTCAAAGGTACATGCATAAATGATCTCTGAAGAACATGAAGGCAGCTATAAAAGACCTGAGAGAGCAAAAGTCATCTTCAATGGCAAACAACCTGGTCAGGATGAAGGGTTCTGACTGAATCAGCCTCTCTCTTCTTAATGTAGAGAAAATGGACCAAACCCAGCCTGTGTGGGTAGCTGTCCCAGGGTGCCTATGATTGATATACCGTTCTCTCTTGTGAAAGTGTAACAGGAAGTAGGGGCAGCCTCCTTCTCATGTGACACTTGGAAGCCACTGGTAGGACAAAGTGGTTGCCAAGGCAGTAACCTCATTCAGTTCCTGAAGGAAGTGACCTCACCTCACTTCCTTGGTGATTAAAATCTCTGAACTTGGGATTCATGAAGCCAGTCACCCATAGCCAGTCCCAGTCCCAGTCCCAGTGGTCACACTTGTTTGGATTTACCAAAGACAGAGTCAGTCTTTCTTGGTAACTACTGATGTGAGGATGGCCAAATGCCAGGAAAGCTTTAAAGAGGAGCCGTTTCTGAGAAAGCAGGTAGTGGCTCACCTCTGGCTCCTGACACCTTCACAGAGTTAGCCAAGGAGACCAGATCTGACACAGGTCAGGCCATTTCAGGGGAACATAGTATGGTCCACCAGTCAGAGGACATTCTGGATATTCACAGACCTACTTGAGTTAAGGAGGTGCCTTTGTCAGTGTGGGTGTGAGTTTGTGGTTTTGTCTCATGTTCTGAGAATAGGTAGGAAAGGCAGTTTGTTTGGATTGGAGTGGACTGTTTCTAGTAAGTCGTTAGACAAGGCGAGTGCTTCTATGTCTGTGTTTCCCACTCTGTCCGTGGTTGTAGACATTAGAAAAGAGAATGCATCAAGGATGTGTCCTGTCTAGTAGAATGCTTCCCAGCATTCTTCCTGCCCAATTTAGGAATGGACTGTGGCTCGCCTTATGCATGGGAAACACCTACTAACTTTCTAAGTTCCTGTTTTCTTCCTGAATTCTGGCAAACCTCAAGAATAGGCCCATGGTTTTGAGTCCAAGATATGTACCACCTCCAAGCTCTGTGACATGGCCATGTGCTTGATAGCTGTAGGGAATGGGAACATCTTAGAAAACTCAAATATCTGTGTGACCAGTAAACTCTCAGTGGAGAAACCCTGCTTTGGTTCATTTGCATACTTATGGTTATGTTGCCCTGAATGTCAAGAAGGTCTTTGCCTCAGGCCACCCCTTTGTGAAGCCTGAAGAAAACTGTTTTCAAATGGAAATAAATGGGCATAACATGTGGCTCTTTGCTTAATTGCTTTGAAAAGGGACGTGTCCGAATCAGCCTTTTGGGCCTGTGTGAGGTTGTGGCTTAGATTCTCAGCACATGGTAGATCTAAAGATAGATTCCATTTATGCAATCAAAACCAAAATGGCAAAAAATCACTCATTGTGGATGAGTCTCTTGCCTTCCTCTGTTTGGTTCTTTACCTCCATCAAGTGTGAATAGGAGTCCTTTAGGTCAAATGAGTTCTTCAAATCCCTGCAGAGGTGCTTGTGTTTTCTCAAGATTCCATATCACATAAAGAATCTATACCTGAGAGACAGTAGGCCTCAAATTGGAGAAGGAGAGCAGTATTAATGGCAGGCCTATTTGATCACTCCTGGTTCACAGGAAGGGTGTCCATGTCACCCTCACTTTAGGCAAATGAGGGGCAAGCGACATTATTTTGGACACTCTCTTGGGATGCATCCTGCATGGTAACCTCCAGCCAGAGGTTATGATGAATGTCTATATTTAAGAATATGAGGGCCATGTGGGTGTCTTTTGGTTTTAATTGTGGCCATTCTTGTGGCAGTTGGAAGAGATGACTGGATCCACCTGGGCTTGAACTCTGGTGTCATTCCCCTTAGAGCCTGAGTTCTGGAACACATATCAAAGAAGAATTGCCATAAATTGTGTGGGGATTTTAAGAGGCCACGCATGAGAGTCGCCCTTGGAAACTGAGATCTATGCCCACGGTGGCTTTCCACAGAGCACTGGGAATCTCAGACAGGATATAACATGATTTAATTCTGAAAGACTTGGCAGCCATATTTGATAGTCAAAAAACACATGGACCTCAATTTTAGACCTCAATGGGCGTGGCTTCATGTGACCTTTTGGCCACTCTTTGGGAAGCCTTGCCTGTGAGAGTTATCCAGAGCTTTCATTGAAATGATCTTCCTCAACATTGAATGATTCCTGAATGAATTGAAATAAACAGTGCCTCCAACTTCATCCTTGAAAATTGGCTAGATAAATACCATGAAATTTTTAAAATTCCAATGACCAGGTGGCACTGAAGAACCTTTGGATGTCCTGTTGCTGATCATGAGTGTACCAGACAGTGCCTTGATTAACAGGCTTTCATGAATATGGTGTAGAACAGAGATGCCAGTAATTTGGAGCCTGCAGAATAGTGGGCCTAGAGCAGAGGTGATTAAGTGTGTGATAAAACATCTGTGGTGGGGTCATGTGGATCTGCCATTGTCTTCCAAATGGCTTGTGACTGACATGGTGCAGCCAGCAGAACATTGTATGTAAACGCATCATGTTATATGGAGAGGTTTAAGGGCAATGTTCAGAATCAGGTTGCTATGGTCACGGAGGCAACCTATGTGGTATACAAGTCCTGTTGGTGCATTCTCCTGCAGTCCCTGACCCACCATATGTGACAGAACTCCCTCCAGGACTGTGGTCAAGTTTAACTCCTTGTATTTCATGAAGCAAATACAAAACTCTCAGTGCAGCAGGAGACATTATAAAAAGTGGAGGATGATGAAATGGCTTCACAGTCCACATGGGGAGACACATAGCCCCCAGTGGCCATAGTTCACCTACAAAGAGAGAATTCAGCACTACTGCTTCATGTTCATTGGAAAATTATAAACCATGTCCTCCAGGTCACAGAGATGCATAAAGACGTTTGATGGTCTTACTAGAAAAAAAGCTAAAGTTCCTGAAAACTACATATATTTCAACTGTCCATCTTAGAGGCAGTTTCTCCAGACGTCTTTAGGCTG
This sequence comes from Callospermophilus lateralis, assembly GCF_048772815.1. NCBI lineage: Eukaryota > Metazoa > Chordata > Mammalia > Rodentia > Sciuridae > Callospermophilus > Callospermophilus lateralis. The sequence continues at coordinate 437,585 of NW_027514973.1, read as the reverse complement.
GCAAATCTTCATGTTTGTGGAGTTTTTACATTGTCCCTTACTTTTGGAAACTCCTCTACCATCTCCAAGGTTGTGAAATCCGGAGCAGTTTTCATTTCAGGTTGAATTCAAAGATTTTCTAACTCTTTTTCTCTAATTGTGTCTTACTTGGGGTGAAGGTAATGTCAAGTTATTGTTCTAAATGAGAGTGGGAAAATGTTTGTGTAACACTAATTTGCATACACATTGATCCATTTCCAATTTTCCATTCGAAATACTGAATCCCTGACAGTAACTCATACCCTACTATACTCTGACTACTAATCCTAATATGATGAAGAATAATACCCAAATAGAATAAAAATACAAGCAGTTCAGAGGAGGCATGCTGTACAGTTGGACTTCCCTTTTGCATGATTAAGGGTAGGTGTTATAAATCTACTCAATTTTTAATTGAAATAGTCCTCCATGTGTTTATAAAGTTCACAAATATGTGAATTCCTGTCTCCCTTTCTCTGTAGCCTACTCAGCACATGTATTTTTATATGCACATACAGAATCCTACCTGGTATCACACGTACATTTTCATGAGTTGGCTGAATTGGCAGATACAAATTGTGAGAAGAGATCAGTCCTCCTAAACGCTGTGGGAACTGAAAATTCAAACTATGTGTAAGCTTCCCAGTAGAACAATATTATACATAAATCCATGTTCAGTATAATAAATATTTGCATCTGTGAATGATGTATATTACATGATGAATTACGATTAGCATATATATTGATACTTTTTAATGTATATTTGTGTTTATTTAAAAAAAATATATATATACACTCCAGATTTCTCAAAATATGAAATGTATGTGACTTATACACACTCTGTAAATTCATTCATGTTCATGTATATAAATTTATAATCAACTTTTCAGAAGATAATTCTCAGAAATATTCATCCACCTGAAATACATATTTATTTCCCAGTACTGAAAACTAATTTCAATCAATGGTGTTTACAAATCCTAATATTTCTACAGTAACTGACCCAGTTTAACATCAATGCCAGTAGATTCCTATGGGACATGATGTCTATATTGACCTTCATTTTAATCCAACACTGGTACATTACTATTTCTTCAGTTTTTGCACATCATAGGATATGTATTTCTTCCACAAGTTTAAAATATATAGGAATTTGTTTCACTTTCAAACATTTCTTGCTTCAGAACACATGTATTCCTCCATGTTACTTGACTGGTCTTTTCATGAGAATTCTTTCCAAATACATTATTTTCAATTTCCATAATCAATTTCGAAGCTAAACTCACACACTCTTCATGATGAACCATAACATTAATATTAACATTAGATGTATAACTGGTTGGAATGAATAATTGTATATCAATATAAGATTTCCTCTATATGTTCACGATTCAATTCAATCCATTATTTAAAGTTGGAACCAGTTATGCTTTTTATTCACAGTATTGTCTATTAATGCATTATCTCTATATTAATAGATACAGTGTACTCTTCTTTGTCCCTTCAATACTAATTTATACGTCTTCAAAATATTGCTCCCAGAAATGGTGGAAGAAATACTCATGTCACCTTATCTATATATAGATTTTATCACAGGAATATTCTGGACACAAAAAACGAAGGTCACACTCATGATTGTATCAAAGCCTAAATGCCAAGGGAGCGTGGATTACTAAAAAGAACCATGTCCAGGTTGCCTAATGCTCTCAAATGTAAATCAAATTGGTGACTACATATTTGTTTCTTCCTAAGATTATATATTCAACCTCAACCATGTTGAAAATGTCTAATCCTATCACTCACTTCATACTTTGCCTGATTTGGTAATATCTTTATTGATACCTGCTTTCATACATATTTCCCCCAGTTCATCATTGTGACTGACACTTCACATATGCTGACATTTACATTCACTCTCTACCCGAAACCCTATTGCTAAAGAACTTTTGGTCCAAATCCTATACTCACTCTTCTTTCTAAACCTACAGACTATCTTCCTAATGCTACTGACTATAGTTTTTTGACTCGATGTTCTCTTCAACAATCAATTATCCAAGGTATAAGGTCCTATGCCATTGTATATCAATTTATCTGAGACACATGTGCAGAACATAATTCAAACCTAAGTATCCCACTCAAGGGCCCAGTTCCCTTCTGGCTTCCAATCTTACCTAGATTTCTGTTTTTATACTTATATTTTACCTATATATTTTTGTAAATATCACAGGCTCCCAATACCATTATTCATCCGGCAGAAAGATTCCTAACGCAAATCAAACATGTTATTAACCCTAAACATACACTTTTCCCTCAATTTAACTTTACAGAAGAGGAGGGACAGAGTTGGTCTTACAATACAGGAATGTAGGGGATCTTCCACCTGCTGAGAACATCAAAGGTATATGCAGAAATGATCCCCTGAGATGATGAAGGAAGCTATGAAGGACCTGAGAGAGCAAAAGACATCTTCCATGGCAAACTATCTGGTCAGGATGAAGGGATGTGTCTGAATCAGCCTCTACCTTCTTAATGTAGAGAAGATGTACCAAACCAGGCCTGTGTGGAGAGCTGTTCTCAGGTACCTATGGTTGGTATACCATTCTAACTGTGAAAGTGTGACAGGAAGTAGGGACAGCCTCCATCTCATGGGACCCTTAGAAGTAACTGTTAGGACAAAGTGGTTGCCAAGTCAGTGACCTCATTCAGTTCCTGAAGGAAATGACCTCACCTAACTGCCTTGGTGATGGAACTCTCTGGACGTTTGATCCTGGAAGACAGGCACCAAGAGCCAGTCACCGTCCCAGTCCCAGTGGTCTCACTTGTTTTGATTTACCAAGAACAGAGTCAGTCTTTCTTAGTACCTACTGATGTGACGATGGCCAAATGACAGGAAAGCTCTGAAGAGGAGCTTTTCCTGGGAAAGCAGGTAGTGGCTCACCCATGGCTCCTAACAACTTCAAAGTGTTGGCCAAGGAGACCAGATCTGATACAGGACAGGCCATTTTGGGGGAACATACAATGGCCCACCATTCTGAGGACACTCTGGATAGTCACAGACTTACTTGAGCAAAGGAGGTGCCTTTGAGTGTGTGTGTGTGGGTTTGTGGTTTTGTCTCATGTTCTGAGAATAGGTAGGAAAGGCTCTTTGTTTGGATTGGTGTGGACTGTTTCCAGTAAGTCGTTTGACAAGGCGAGTGCTTCTATGTCTGTGTATCCCACTCTGTCCGTGATTGTAGACATTAGAAAAGAGAATGCATCAATGGATGTGTCCTGTCTAGTAGAAAGCTTCCAAGCATTCATCCTGCCCAATTTACAAATGGACTGCAGCTTGTCTTATTGAAGGGCAACATCTGCTCTCAGTAGTTTCTGTTTTCTTCCTGAATTCTGGAAACTCTCCAGAATAGCCTCATGGTTTTGTGTCCAAGATATGTACCACCTCCAAGCTCTGTGAAATGGTGATTTACTGGATAGCTGAAGGGAATGGCGAGAATCTAAGAAAACTCAGATATCAGTGGGACCAGGAAAGTCTCAGTGGAGAAACCCTTCTTTGGGCCTTTTGCTTACCTATTGTTCTGTTGCCCTGAATTTCAGGAAGGTCTTTACCTCAGGACACTAATTTGTGAAGCCTGAAGAAAACTGTTTTCAAATGGAAATTAATGGGCATCACCTGTGGCTCTTTGCTTAATTGGTTTGGAAATGGATGTTTCTGAAACAGCCTCTTGGCCCTGTGTGAGGCTGTGGTTAGATACTCAGCACCTTATACATCCCACGTGTTCATCCAAAACCAAAATGGCCAAAAGGGCAGTTTTTGTGGATGAAGTCTCTCCCTACCTCTGTAAGGTTCCTGACCTCTATCAAGTGAGAATAGGGTGCCTTTGGGTCAAATGAGTTCTTCAAAGCCCTTCAGAGGCTAGCCCATAGGTGATTCCAATGATTCCAATTCACATGAAGAATCTAAACTCCACAGTCAGTAGTCCTCAAATTGGAGAAGCAGAGCAGTATTAACGGCAGGCCTATTTGATAAGTCATGGTTCACAGGAAGGTGTTCAGGCCACCCCAACGTTAAGCAAATGAGGGGCAAGGGAGCTTATTTTGGACACTGTCTTGGGCTGTGCCCCTCATGGAAACCTCCAGCCAGAGGTTAAAATGACTATCTATATGGAAGAAGATGACGGCCATGTGGAAGTGTTCTGGTTTTAATTGTGGTTATTAGTGTGGTTGTTGAAAAATATGACTGGCTCCACCTGGTCTTCAATTCTAGTGTGATTCCCCTTAGAGACTGAGTTCTGGAACTGATCTCAGAGAGGTATTGCCATGAGTTTTGTTGGGATTTTAGGAGGCCATGCATGAGAGTCACCCTTGGAAACTGAGATCTGTGCCCAGGAAGGCTTTCCACAGAGCACAGGGAATCTCAGCCATGTTATCACATAATTTTTTTCTGAAAGAATTAGCACCCATAGTTGAGAGTCAAAACACGCAAGGATTTTACATTGTAGACCTCAATATGCCTGGCTTTATGTGACCATTTGGCAACTCTTTGGGAAGCCTTGCCTGTGAGAGTCTTCCAGAGCTTTCATTGAAATGGGCTTTCTCACCATTTAATGGTTACTGAATAAAATGAAACCCTCAGTGCCTCCAACTTCAACCTTAAAAAATGGGCTCGATAAATACCATGAAATTTTTGAAATTCCCATTACCAGGTGGCACTGGAAAACCATTGGAGATCCTGTTGCTGATCATGAGTGTACGAGAAAGTGCCTTGATTGACTGGGTTTCACAAAAATGGTGTAGAACAGAGATGCCAGTAAGTTGGAACCTGCTGAGTAGTGGGCCTACAGCAAAGGTGGGTAGGTGTGAGATAAAACATCTCTGGTGGTTTCATGTGGATTGGCCATTGGCTTTCAAATGGCTTGTGACTGACATGATGCAGCCAGCAGACCCTTATATGTAAAGGCATCTTGTTATATGGATAGGTTTCTGGGCAATGTTCAGAATCAGGTTGATATGGTCAAGGGGGCAAGCTATGTTGGACATAAGCCTGGTTGGTGCATTCTCCTGGAGACCCTGTCCCACCACACGTGACAGAACTCCCTCCAGCACTGTGTCCCAGTTGAACTCCTTGTATTTCATTAAGCCAATACCAAACTCCCAGTGCAGCAGCAAGAATCACCACGAAAAGTAGAGTATGACCAAATGGCTTCACAGTCCACACGGAGAGACACTTATCCCCCAGTTGCCACAGTTTACCCACAAAGTGAGAATTCAGCACTGCTGCCTCATTTTAATTGGAAAATAAGATACCATGTCCTCCAGGTCACATAGATGTTGACCCAGTTTTGATGGTCTCACTACATAGGATGCTAAAGCTACCGAAAACAACATACATTTTAAGTGTCCCAACTCATAGGCAGTATCTCAAGAAGTCTTTAGGCCTGCAGAGCTCCATGTTGTGGAGTGTTTACCTTGTCTTTTACTTTTGGAAACTCATCTACCACCTCCAAGGTTGTGAACTCCTCAGCATATTCCATTCCGGGTATATATTCACAGATTTTCTAACTCTTATCCTCTAATTGTGTATTTCTTCCAGTGAGGGTAATATCAAGGGATTGTTTTTAATGTGAGTGGGAAGATTTTTGTGTAGCACATATTTGCAAACACATTGGGTTTACTTTCCTATTTTCCATTTGAAATACTGAATCTCTGACACTAACCCATACCCTACTAGACTCTGACTACTAATCCTTATATGATGGAGAATAGTAACCCAAACAGAATACAAATACCAGCAATTCAGAGAAGGCATGGTATGTAGTTGGACATCCCTTTTGCATTATATTGTGTAGGAGTTATAAATATAGTTAATGTTTATTGACATAGTTCTCCATGTGTTTTTAAAATTAACAAATATGTGAATTCCTCTCTCCCTTTTTCTGTAGCCTATTAAGCACATGTATTTTTATATGCACAAATAGAATCCTACCTGGTATCACATGTACATTCTTCTGAGGTGGCTGACATGGCAGATAAAAATTGTGGGAAGAGATCACTCCTCCTAACCTCTGTTGGAACAGAAAATTCAACCTATGGGTGAGCTTCCTAGTTGACCAACATTATGCATAAATCCATTTTCAGTAAAATGTATATTTTTGGATAAGTGGATGTTATATATTTAATGATGAATTTCGATTGGCATATATATTGCTACTTTTTAATGTCTCGGTGTGTGTGTTTGTGTGTGTGTGTGTGTGTATATATATATATATATATATATACTCTCCCAATTTTTCAAAATATGAAATATATGTGTCTTATTATACACTTCCTAAAATTATTCATATTCATGTATGAGGATTTATAATGAACTTTTCACAAGATTATTCTCAGAAATATTCATCCACCTGAAATACATATTTGTTTCCTAATACTGAAAACTAACTTCAGTGAATGGTGCATACAAATCATAATATTTTGACATTGCAAGATGGCCGCGAATAGAGAGCATCATACCCAGTGTACCGCGCCACTGCGCAGGTGACTAACGACTAAGAACGACAAAAAACTATCTTGTTAGGAACTTACAGCAAAATGGGGGTGCACTGAAACCTAGAAGAAGGATTTCAGCACTGAGGTCCGGTAAATGAGTCTCAAACATGAGCCAACTCTGCGACCGGAGATCCTGTCTGACTGATCCACGCGACCCGTCCAGTGGCTACAGACAGCAGGGCACCACCGAGATGCGATCAATAATCACGGAGAAACGTTGATGCAGATTCTGTGGAATTCTGCCAGTAGAGTCTCCACTGAGCCCTGGGCTGAGTTCAGGGTTTCAGATGGGGAAGGAAGTGGTACAGTTCTAACCCCCACAATAGAAACTCCACGAAGGAAACCAACGGCTACCATCTTGGTGAGCTGAAGTAACGACAGCCACTCCCCTACAGATTGCAACAATAAAACAGGTGCTGTTACTCAGCTCATTTCCCATACTTCGGGGAATTTGCATCAAATCTCTCCTAGGCTTTCTGGGGGAGAGATTATCAGAGGGAGCCTGCATTAAGATAGGGGAAAACTAGAGGCACCTGACTTTCAACTCCCCCTCCCATCAGTGGTGAAAAAAACCTGTCTAGCCAGCGCTGAGAGAGGGGCAAGCAGAAAAAAAAAATCAAAACAATAGAGTGCCGGGGTTCCCAATAGCCAACTGTGCAATCAGAGATCCGGGCTGATTGAATCATGCAGCCAGGCTTGCTGTTTCAGATGGCGGGGCACCACCGAGAAGTGACCTGAAGCAGGGAGAAATGTTGCTGCGGATTCTGTGGAATCCTGCCGACTGAGCTCCCACTGATCCCCGGGCTGAGTTTGGGAATTCAGACAGGGAAGAAAGTGGTATAGTTCTATCCCCCACAAAAGAAACTCCACCAAGGAAACCAGCGGCCACCATCTTTGAGATCTGAAGTAACCACCGCCCCTCTCCAATAGACTGCAACAATAAAACAGATGTGTGTTAATCAGCTCATCTCTCATACAGCGGGGAATTCACATAAAATGTCTCCTAGGCTTTCCGGGGGAGGGTTAATCAGAGCAAGCCTGCATAAAGACGCAAGAAAAACTAGAGACACCTGACTTTCGACTCCCCCTACCATCAGTGGCCATAACGAAACGTGTATAGCCAGTGCTGGGGGAGGGGCAAGCGGAAAAAATCAAAACAATAGAGTGTCTGGGTTCCCAAAAGACACCCTCCACACCCAACAAACGGCAGGCACAGAGTACAGTTTGAACTGCCGAGAGGCATCACTCAGGGGAAATCTGGTCTAGAAAAAGAAACCAGGACAAGCAGGAGAAACCAAAGGACTAGAAGGCAGGCCCTTGTGACTGGGCGGCTGGAGACCGCAGGCCTGCACGTGACATTCCACCCACTGCCTGAGTGACTGGGGGGCTGAGGAATTCCCGCCCGCCGGCAACTGAGCGTGAGACTGCGTGGCTAGAGATTGCCAACCCAACGGCGACAGCCCACCTGCTGCCCGCGTGACTGGGCGGCTGGAGACTGCCTGCCCGCTGGCGACCAACCGCGCAATTGGGCGGCTGGAGACCACCCGCCTGCCAGTGACCCAGAGCTGAAACAAACCAGAGACAGTCAAGTCCCACCCCCCAATTCGGACACCTCGGCAAGGAGCCTGGGGCCGGCCAAAGCAGAGAGGTGACATCACTGGAGCTCGGCCTTCGGAATTACTTCCAAGCGGAATCCACTTTAGCAGGCATAGTTTACCAACACAAAGGAGAGACAACAGAGATATACAACACCAAAACAAATCTAAAGAATAAAGCAGAAACACAGCAATCAAATAGAGCTGGAAAGTAACGTGAACATCATGAAAAAACAAGGGCAAAAAAGGAGTACAAACAATGCAGGACAACTTAAATCTACAGGAGGACCTTGAAGCATCAGAAACAGGGATAGGGAAAGAACTCAAGGCATACCGAACTCAGATGGAAAGGAATATTAGAGAAGACATGAGGCAGCAAGTCCAAGCAATAAAAGTATATTTTGAAAATGAATTAAACAAACAAATTCAAATGGCAAAGAATGAGCATTACCAGGAGATAGAGATCTTAAAAAAATATTAAACAGTAATCCTAGAAATGCAGGAAAATATAAACCAAATTAAAAACTCAAACGAGAATATTACAAATAGACTAGATCAAGTAGAAGTCAGAACATAAGATAATGAAGACAAAGTTTATCAACTTGAAAAGAATTGAGTAAACACAGAAAAGATGCTTAAATCCCACCAGGAATTTATTCAAAAGATATGGGATGTCATAAAAAAACAAAAAACAAATTTAAGAGTCATCAGGATAGAATAAGGCATAGAGATTCAAACCAAAGGAATGGACAACATATTAAATGAAATAATTCTATAAAACTTCCCAGAGATGAATGATGGATTGGATTGCCAATTCCTGGAAGCCTACAGGACCCCAAACATTCAAAACCAAAATAGACCAACTCCAAGACATATAATTATGAAGATAGCCAACATACAGAACAAGGAGAGAATATTAAAAGCTATAAGAGAAAGGAGGTAGATTACATTCAGGGGTAAACCAATTAGGTTAACAACTGATTTTTCATCACATTCTTTGAAAATGAGAAGATCCTGGAACAATGTAATTCAAATGCTGAAAAAAAAAAGAACTCCAACCAAGAATACCATATAAAGCAAAGTTAAGCTTCAGATTTGACAATGAAATTAAAGTCTTTCACGATAAACAAAAGCTAAAACAATTCTCAGCCAGAAAACCAGCACTGCAAAGCATTTTGTGCAAAATACTACAAGAAGAAGAGTTAAAAAATAGTGCCCAAAACTAACAGTGGGAAGTATCTCAGTAAAGCGGGAGGAAAGTAACCAAAAAAGTAAAAACTATCCAAACTAAAATATAATAAATAAATAAACATGACTGGAAGTACGAATCATATTTCAATTGTAACCTTAAATGTTAATGGCCTAAATTCACTAATCAAGAGACATGTGCTAGTAACCTGGATCAAAAAAACAAATCCAACAATATTCTGCCTTCAGGAGACTCATATGATAGGAAAAGACACACACAGGCTGAAGGTAAAAGGTTGGGTAAAATCATAACACTCACATGGCCCTCGGAAGCAAGAAGGATTTGCCATACTCATATGGAATAATATCAACTTCAAACCTAAGTTAATCAAAAGGGATAAAGAATGACACTATATTCTGTTAAAAGGAATCATCCACAAACAAGAAAAAAACAATTATCAATTTGTATGCACCAAGCAATGGAGGTGCAACATTCATAAAACAAACTCTCCTCAAGTTCAAGAGTCAAATAGACTACAACACAATAATTATGGGTGACTTCAACACACCACTCTCGGCATTAGAGAGATCCTCTAGACAAAAACTGGATAAAGAAACTATAGAAATCAACAGCACAATCAATAACCTAGACTTAACCGACATATATAGAATGTATCAACCATCATCAAGTGGATACATGTTCTTCTCAGCAGCACATGGATCCTACTCAAAGATACACCATATATTATGCCATAGGGCAATTCTTTGTAAATATAAAGGCATGGAGATTATACCATGCACCATATCTGATCATAATGGAATGAAACTGGATATCAATGAGAAAAGAAGGAAGGAAAAATCCTACATCACATGGAAAATGAACAACATGCTACTGAATGACCAATGGGTTACAGAAGACATAAAGAAGGAGATAAAAAATTCTTAGAGACAAATGACAATACAGACACAACATACCGGAATCTATGGGACACAATGAAAGCAGTTTTAAAAGGGAAATTCATTTCTTGGAGTTTTTTCCTCAAAAAAAGAAAAAAAAACAACAAATAAATGAACTTAAACTACACCACAAAAACCTAGAAAAGGAAGAGCAAAACAACAGCAAATGTAGTAGAAGACAAGAAATAATTAAATTTAGAGCAGAAATCAACGAAATTGAAACAAAAAAAAGTTGAAAAAATTGATAAAACTAAAAGTTGGTTCTTTGAAAAAATAAATAAGATCAACAGGCCCTTAGCCAAGCTAAGGAAGAGAAGAAGAAAGAGAATTCAAATTACTAACATGTGGGATAAAAAAGGCAATATCACAACAGACACCACAGAAATATAGAAGATAATTAGAAAGTATTTTGAAACACTATATTCCAATAAAATAGAATATTGTGAAGATATTGATAAATTTCTTTAGTCATACGATCTGCCCAGATTGAGTCAGGAAGACACAAACAATTTAAACAGGCCAATAACAAAGGAAGACATAGAAGAAGCAATCAAAAGACTGCCAACCCAAAAAAAGCCCTGGACCGGATGGGAATACAGCGGATTTCTACAAAACCTTCAAAGAAGAATTAAAATCAATATTTTTCAAGCTTTTTCAAGAAATAGAAAAAGAAGGAGCTCTTCCAAATTCATTCTATGAGGCCAACATCACCCTGATCCCGAAACCAGACAAAGACACTTCAAAGAAAGAATACTACAGACCAATTTCTCTAATGAACTTGGATGCAAAAATTCTCAATAAAATTCTGACAAATCGAGTACAAAAGCATATCAAAATAATTGTGCACCATTATCAAGGAGGATTCATCCCTGTGATGCAAGGATGGTTCAATATACAAAAATCAATAAATGCCATTCACCACATCAATAGACTTAAAGACAAGAACTATATGATCATCTCGATAGATGCAGAAAAGCATTTGACAAAGTTCTGCATCCATTTATGTTCAAAACTCTATAAAAACTAGGGATAACAGGAACTTACCTCAACATTGTAAAAGCTATATATCTAAATCTCAGGCTAGCATCATCCTAAATGGAGAAAAAACTGAAGGCATTCCTTCTAAAATCTGGAACAAGACAGCGATGCCCTCTATCACCACTTCTATTCAATTTAGTTCTTGAAATACTAGCCAGAGCAATTAAACAGACAAAAGAAATTAAAGGAATAAAAATAGGAAAAGAAGAATTTAAAGTATCACTATTTGCAGATGACATGATAATATATTTAACAGACACAAAAATGTCTACAAAGAAATGGCTAAAGTTAATAAATGAATTCAGAAAAGTGGCAGGATATATAATTAACACGCATAAATCAAATGCATTCCTGTATAACAGAAAAAAAACTTCTGAAATGGAAATGAGGAAAACCACTCTATTCACAACATCCTCAAATAAAATAAGATACTTGGGAATCAACCTAACAAAAGAGGTGATAGATTTATATAATGAAAACTACAGAAATCTAAAGAGAGAAATAGAAGAAGATGTCAGAAGATGGAAACATGTGCCCTGTTCATGAATAGGCAGAACTAACATCATAAAAATGGCAATATTACGCAAAGTTCTCTACAGGTTTAATGCAATGCCAATCAAAATTCCAACGGCAATTCTTGTAGAAATAGATAAATCAATCATGAAATTCATATCGAAAAATAAAAGACCCAGAATAGCAAAAGCAACTCTAAGCAGGAAGTGTGAATCTGGAGGTATAGCGATACCAGAGTTCAAACTGTACTACAAAGCAATAGTAACAAAAACAGCATGGAACTGGTACCGAAAAATGCAGGTGGACCAGTGGTACAGAAGAGAGGACACAGAAACCAATCCACAAAATTACAACTTTCTTATATTTGATAAAGGGGCTAAAAGCATGCAGTGGAGGAAGGATAGCATCTTCAACAAATGGTGCTGGGAAAATTGGAAATCCATATGCAACAAAATGAAACTGAATCCCGTTCTCTCGCCATGCACAAAATTTAACTCAAAATGGATCAAGGATCTAGATATAAAATCAGAGACACTGCGTTTCATAGAAGAAAAAGTTGGCTACGATCTACATACTGTGGGGTCGGGCTCCAAATTTCTTAATAGGACGCCCATAGCCCAAGAGTTCTTAACAAGAATAAAAAAATGAGACTTACTTATACTAAAAAGTTTTTTTCTCTGCAAGAGAAACAAAAAGGGAAGTAAATAGAGAGCCTACATTCTGGGAACAAATTTTTACCCCTCACACTTCAGATAGAGCCCTAATATCCAGAATATACAAAGAATTCAAAAAAATTATCAATAAGATAACAAATAACCTAATCAACAAATGGGCCAAGGACCTGAAAAGACACTTCACTGAGGAGGACATACAATCAATCAACAAGTACATGAAAAAATGCTCACCATATCTAGCAGTCAGAGAAATGCAAATCAAACCCACCCTAAGATACCATCTCACTCCAGTATGATTGGCAGCCATTATGAAGTCAAACAACAACAAGTGTTTACGAGGATGTGGGTAAAAGGGACACTTGTACACCGCTGGTGGGACTGCAAATTGGTGAGGCCAACATGGAAAGCAGTATGGGGATTCCTGGGAAAGCTAGGAATGGATCCACCATTTGAACCAGCTATCGCCCTTCTCGGACTATTCCCTGAGGATCTTAAAGAGTGTACTAAAGGGATACTGCCACATCAATGATCATAGTGGCACAATTCACAATAGCTAGACTGTGTAACCAACCTAGATGCAATTCAATAGATGAATGGATAAAAAAAAATGTGGCATCTATACACGATGGATGCAGCACTAAAAAATGACAAAATCATAGAATTTGCAGGGAAATGGATGGCATTAGAGCAGATAATGCTAAGAGAAGCTAGCCAATCTTTAAAAAAACAAATGCCAAATGTCTGCTTTGATAAAAATAGGGTAACTAAGAATAGAACAGGGAGGAAGAGCATGAGGAAAAGATTAATATTAAACAAAGACAAGTGGGAGAGAGAAAGGGAGAGAGAAGGGAAAGCATATGGAAATGGTAGGAGACCCTCATTGTTACACAAAATTACATATAAGACGTTGTGAGGGGAAAGGCGGGAACAAGAGAGAGAAGTGAAAAAGCAGATGAGGAAGAGAGGGAAGATAGGATGAAAGGGGAGGGGGGATAGTAGGGGATAGGAAAGGTAGAAGAATACAACAGTCACTAATATGACATTATGTAAAAATGTGAATGTGTAACTGATGTGATTCTGCAATTCGTATTTGGGGAAAATTGGGAGTTCATAACCCATTTGAGTCAAATGTATGAAAGATGATATATCATGAGCTTTGTAATGTTTTGAAAAACCAATAAAAATAAATAAACAAAGGTTTAAAATTGAGTGGGAAGAAATCAGCTAAAAAGGAGTTGAGATGCATTCATTTTGATAAGCAGAAAGTTTGTTTTGTGTAGTTGTAAATATCACAAATTTATTTTACCGAAAACTGGCTTTTGAAAATGAACATATATTGAGATTAAAGGATAATCCACCTACCTTCATGAAAAATTCATATCATTTCCTATATTTTTCATATTTCATTTTTTTTCGTGAATATTTTGTCATGGACCAGGTCTAGTCTTAGGCTACCTCATCTGACAAGTTCGTGCAATGTGTTGGATTGTTCTTTTCATCTTTTATTTGATAGTTTGTAGCTGATAATGTGTATTTTTCCTTATCTTTATTTGGACATACATACCCAACTATATCTTTGCATTTTATGTTTTACTGGGGAAGAGACTCATCAAAAGCTCTTTATTATATGTATCAACAATGAAACATTTAGAGCATGCAATTATTCTTAATTTTGCATGAAAATATCTTTGTACCATTTTTCTTATAAAGATGTAGAATTATTACTGTAATAAGTAACTACTTACAAGAAGAATTAAACAATTGACTTTATATCAATCATGAGTATGAAAATTAATAAAATAAGTATTTGGCAATAAATATGCAATTGATAGAAATTAAAATCACAAGAAAGCCATTTAAAATGTCAGTGTATATGGTCCTTAAATAAAAGGTTGTTCAAATAAAATTTCACTAATTCATAAGAGTTAATATGCCATATCACAGCTTAATGTAATATAAAAACTTAAATGATAAGTATTGATAAATAAGAATGATACCTGTTTACTTAAATAGGTTTATTTGATTTTCACTGTAAGCTGTTAATTCTAGAAGACTTGAAAATTAAGAAAGACTTAGTCTATATTATTTCTAACAGGCTAATCAAAGTACTTTTAAATATATATGTATATATATCATATGTAATACATATGCATGAATATAGATACATATGTATAATAAATGTATTGTAATATATCTATAGGTTATTATAATTATTAATTTTTCTCAAGAAAAAAGAATGACTATAAAAAAATTCTTAAATGTAAATTTCATAGCATATTACTGTTTGTAATGACATGAGAGAAAAACTCCTATGGAGGGAAAATGAAAAAGGAAGAGAGAGAAGGGGGAAAATGAGGAAGAAAGTGAGTAAAGAAGAGGGAGAGGAGTGTTTGATTATAAGATAAATGTGGAGGGTCTGTGTGTCTGGCTCAGTGGTAACATGCTTGGCTAGCATGTGTGAGGCACTGGGTTATATTCTCAGCACCACATATAAATAAATAAAATGAGGTCGATCAACAACTGAAAAAATAAAAAAAAAAATAAAAAAGTAGAAATATTACCAAAATTCTAAGTTTTTATGAATGCTAAATAAAAAAAATGTTACATATCCTTATGTAATTTCTAGACTCCCCAAAATAGTCATTTAATGATAGATTACTAGTGCGATAACTAAAAATCCATTGCTCTTTCCTCGACATTCTGTGGCATGCTAGTGCTAAAATAAATTGTATTATAACACCAAAAAAAATTCTAATATTTCTACAGTAACTGACCCAGTTTAACATAAATGCAAGAAGATTCCTATGGGATATAATTGTATTTTGACGTTCATTTTTATTCAACACTGGTACATTACTATTTGTCCAGTTTATGCACATCATAGTATGTATATTTCATTCACAATTTAGCAAATTTATACGCATTTGTTTTACTTTCAATCACTTCCTGCTTCAGAACACATGTATTCCTCCACGTTTCTTGACTGCTCCTTTCATGAGACTTTTTTCCAAAGACATTTATTTTGATTTCCATTATCATTTTTGAAGCAAAACTCACACACCCGTCATGATAAACCGTAAACCTAATATTACCATTAGATGTAAAACTGGTGGGAATGAATGATTGTATATCAATATAAGATTTCTTGTATACTTTCAAATATCAATTCAATCCATTGTTTAAAGTGGAACCAGTTATATTATTTATTCATAGTATGGTCTATTCATGCATTGTCTCTATATTGATAGACACAGGGTACACCTCTGTGTACCCTCAATAATAATTTGTATATCTTCAAAATTTTGCTCACAGAAATGGTGGAAGAAAGACTCATGTCAACTGATCTACATAAACATTTTATCACAGTAATATTCTGGACACAAAATGCAAAGGTCACACTTAGGATTGTCCCGAAGCCTAAATGGAAAGTGAACATGGATTACTAAAAACATCCATGTCTTGGATGCCTAATTCTCTCAAATGTCAATCCTATTGGTGAGTACATATTTGTTTCTTCCCAAGATTATATATTCAACCTCAACCATGTTGAAAATGTCTAATCCTATCACTCACTTTATATTTTGTCTGATTTCCTAATGTCTCTATTGATATCTCTTTTCCTACATATTTTCCCCAGTTCATCATAGTGACTGATTCTTCACATGTGCTGACATTTACATTCACTCTTTATCCGAAACCCTATTGCTAAAGAACTTTTTGTCCAAATACTATACTCACTCTTTTTTCTAAACCACCGACTATCTACCTAATCCTACCGACTATCCGTTTTTGACTGGATGAACTCTTCAACAATCAATCATCCAAGGTACAAGGTCCTATGCCATTGTATATTGATTTATCTGAGACATCTGTGCAGAACATAATTCAAAGATAAGTATCCCAATCATGGGCCCAATGCCTTTCTGGTCTTCAAATCTTACCTAGATTTCAGTTTTCATAATTACATTTCACCTGTATATTCTTATAAATATTGCAGGTTCCCAATACCATTATTCATCCAACAGAATGATTCCTACCACAAATCGAACATGTTATTAATCCTAACTATACACTTTTCCCTCAATCCAACTTTACAGAAGAGCAGGGACAGCGTTGGTCTTACAATACAGGGGTGTAGGGGACCTTCCACCTGTTGACAACCTCAAAGGTCCATGCAGATATGATCCCTGGAGAAGATGCAGGCAGCTATGAAAGGCCTGAGAGAGCAAACGTCATCTTCCATGGCAAACAACCCGGTCAGGTTAAAAGCATGTGTCTGAATCATCCTCTCTCTTCTTAATGTAGGAAGATTGACCAAACTAGGCCTGTGTGGAGAGCTGTTCCCAGGTGCCTATTGTTTCTATACCATTCGAACTTGTGAAAGTGTCACAGGAAGTAGGGGCATCCTCCATATTATGAGACCCTAGGAAGCAAATGTTAGGACAAAGTGGTTGCAAATGCAGTGACCACATTCAGTTCCTGAAGGAAGTGACCTCACCTCACATTCTTGTTGATGGAACTCTCCGAATTTGGGTTCCAGGAAGCCAGGCATCCAGACCCAGTCCAAGCTCCAGTCACAGTGGTCTCACTTGTTTGGATTTACCAAGGACAGAGTCAGTCTTTTGTGGTACCTAGTGATGTGATGATGGCCAAATGCCAGGAAAGTTCTGAAGAGGGGCCCTTGCAGAGAAAGAAGTTAGAGGCTCACTGCTGTCTCCTGACAACTTCACAGAGTTGACCCAGGAGACCAGATCTGAGACAGGACAGGTCATTTCTGGGGAACATAGTATTGCCCTCCAGTCAGAGGACACTCTGGATAGTTTCAGACCTACTTGGGGGAAGGAGGTGACTTCGTGGGTGTTTGAGTGGGTTTGTGGTTTTTTCTCATGTTCTGAGAATAGTTAGGAAAGGGGGTTTGTTTGGTTTGGAGTGAACTGTTTCTAGTTAGTCCTTTGACAAGGAGAGTGTTTCTATGTCTGTGTATCCCACTGTGTCCATGGTTGTAGACATTAGAAAAGAGAATGCCTCAATGGGTGTGTCCTGTCAAAGAGAAAACTTCCAAGCATTCATCCTGCCCATTTTATAAATGGACTGTGGCTTGCCTTATCATTGGGCAACACCTATTATTTTCTTACGTTCCTGTATCCTTCCTGAATTCTGGCCACTCTCCAAAATAGGCTCATGGTTTTGTGTACAAGATATGTACCACTTCCAAGCTCTGTGACATGGCCATGTACTGGATAGCTGAAGGGAATGCATCTCAGAAAACTCTGATATCAGTGTGACCAGTAAAGTCTCAGTGGAGAAACCCTGCTTTGGGCCTTTTGATTACCTATTGTTATGTTGCCCTGAATATCAGGAACATCTTTTCCTCAGGCTACTCCTTCCTGAAGCCTGAAGAAAACAGTTTTCACATGGAAATGAATGGGCATTTTACCTTTGTGTTTTACAATAAAACCTTCACAGAGATTAGGCTCTCATTAACTTAAAAATACTTTTAAATTTTATCTAAGTGTAAAAAGTAACATGTAACTGTACATATCTTTTTGATAACAAGTCCAATTATACAACACAAATGATACACATAAATCTCCAACATGTTTTTATTTTAAGCCTAGAATTACCATACAACCTTAGAACATTTCTGTTTTCATACTTATATTTCACTTCTATAGTCTTATAAATATCGCAGGTTCCCAATAACATTATTCATACAGCAGAACAATTCCTAACCCAAATCGAACATGTTATTAACCCTAACCATACACTGTTCCCTCAATCTAACTTTACAGAAGAGCAGGGAAAGAGTTGGTCTTAGAATACAGGAATTTAAGGGATCTTCCACCCGCTGAGAACCTCAAACGTCCATGCAGAAATGATCCCTGTAGAAGATGTAGGCAGCTATGAAGGACCTGAGAGAGTAAGAGTCACCTTCCATGGCCAACAACCTGGTCAGGATGAAGGGTTGTGTCTGAATCTGCCTCTCTCTTCTTAATGTAGAGAAGATGGAACAAAACAGGCAGGTGTGGAGAGCTGCTCTGGAATGCCTATGGATGATATACCATTCTAACTTGTGAAAGTGTCACAGGAAGTAGGGGCAGCCTCCATCTCATGGGGCCTTGGAAGCAACAATTAGGACAATGTGTTTGCCAAGGCAGTGACCTCATTCAGTTCCTGAAGGAAGTGACCTCACCTCACTTCCTTGGTGTTCGAAATCTCTGAACATGTGGTCCAGGAAGCCAGGTACCCACAGCCAGTCCCAGTCCCAGTCCCAGTGATCTCACTTGTTTGGATTTACCAAGGACAGAGTCAGTCTTTCTTGGTACCTACTGATGTGAGGATGGCCAAATGCCAGTAAAGCTCTGAAGAGGGCCCTTTCCTGAGAAACCAGGTTGTGGCTCACCGCTGGCTCCTGTCAACTTCACAGAGTTGGACAAGGAGAACAGATCTGAGACAGAACAGGCCATTTCATGGAAACATAGTATGGCCCACCAGTCAGAGGACACTGCGGATAGTCACAGACCTACTTGGGGGAAGGAGGTGCATTTGTGGGTGTGGGTGTGTGTTTGTGGTTTTGTCTCATGTTCTGAGAATAGGTAAGAAAGGCAGTTTGTTTTGTTTGGAGTTAATTGATTCTAGTAAGTCGTTTGAAAAGGCGAATGTTTCTAGGTCTGTGTATCCCACTGTGTCAGGGGTTGTAGACATTAGAAAAGAGAATGCTTCAATGGATGTGTCCTGTCTAGTAGAAAGCTTCCCCGGATTCATACTTCCCATTTATGAATGGACTGTGGCTTGCATTATTGATGGGCAACCCCTGATATCTTCCTAAGTTCCTGTTTTCTTTCTGAATTCTGGCCACTTTCCAGAATAGGCTCATGGTTTTGTGTCCAAAATGTATACCACCACCAAGCTCTGTGACATGGCCATGTACTGGATAGCTGAAGGGAATGGCGAGCAACTCAGAAAACTCAGATATCAGTGTAATCAGGAAAGTCTCAGTGGAGAAATACTGCTTTGGTTACCTATTGTTCTGTTGCCCTCAATGTCAGGAAGGTCTTTGCCTCTGGCCACCCCTTTGGGAAGCCTAAAGAAAACAGTTTTCAAATGGAAATCAATGGGCATCACCTGTGACTCTTTGCTTAATTGCATTGGAAAGGGATATGTCTGAATCAGGCTCTAGGTCCTGTGTTAGGCTTTGGCTTAGATTCTCAGCACATGATGGATGTAAAGAAAATCCCATGTTTGCATCCAAAACTAAATTGGCCAAAATAGCAGTCATTATAGAAGAAGTCTCTCGCCTTCCCCTGTAAGGTTCCTGACCTCCATCAAGTGAGAATAGGAACCTTTGGATCAAATGAGTTCTTCAAAGCCTTTAGAGGCTATCCCATAGGTGCTTGGGTTTTCTCCAGAATCCAAATCACATAAAGAATCTATACCTGACAGTCAGTAGGCCTCAAATTGGAGGAGCAAAGCAATATTAATAGCAGGCCTATTTGATCACTCCTGGTTCCCCGGACGAGTGTCCAAGACACCCTGACTTTAGGCAAATGAGGGGCAATGGAGGTTATTTTGGACACTGTCTTGGGCTGTGCCCCTCATGGAAACCTCAAGCCAGAGGTAATGATGAGTGTCCATATGGAAGAAGATGAGGGCCATGTGGGAGTGTTTTGGTTTTAATTGTGGTCATGTGTGGCCGTTGGAATAGATGACTGGGTCCACCTTGGCTTTAACTCTGTTGTGATTCCCCTTAGAGACTGAGTTGTGGACCTCACCTCAGAGACGTATTGCCATGAATTGTGTTGGGATTTTAGGAGGATTCACATGAGAATCACCCTTGTAAAATGAGATCTAGGCCCAGGGTGGCTGTTCACCGAGCACTGGGAATCTCAGCCAGGTTACCACATGATTTTATTCTGAAAGACTTGGCAGCCACATATGAGAGTCAAAACACACATGGATGTCACAATGTAGATCCCAATGGGCCTGGATTCATGTGATCATTTGGCCACTGTTTGGGAAGCCTTGCCTGTGAGACTTCTGCAGAGATTTCATTGAAATGAGCTTCCTAACCATTTAATAGTTCCAGAATGAAATGAAACACACAGTGCCTCCAACTTCAACCTTGAAAAATGGGTAGATAAATACCAAGAAATTTTTAAACTTCCCATGACCAGGTGGCACTGGAGAATCTTTGGATATCCTGTGGCTGATCATGAGATTACAAGACAGTGCTTTGATTGACTGGTTTTCATAAAAATGGTTCAGAACAGAGATACCAGGAAGTTGGAGCCTGCTGAGAGGTGGGCCTACAGCAGTGCTGGGCAGGTGTGCAATAAAACAACTGTGGTGGGGCCATGTGGATCTTCCATTGGCTTCCAAATGGCTTGTGACTGACATGGTGCAGCCAGCAGACCCTTGTATGTAAAGGCATCTTGTTATATGGACAGGATTCAGGGCAATGTTTAGAATCAGATTGCTATGGTCAAGGGGGCAAGTCATGTGGGATATAAGCCTGGTTGGTGCATTCTCCTGCAGACCCTGACCTACCAAAAGTGACAGAACTCACTCACGCACCGGGTAACAGTTGAATTCTTTGTATATCATGAAGCAAATACCAAAATCCCAGTGCAGCAGCAAGAAACACGACGAAAAGTGGAGGATGACCAAATGGCCTCACAGTCCACATGTGGATACACTTATCCCCCAGTTGCCACAGTTTACCTACTAAAGAAAATTCAGCACTGCTGCCACATATTCAGTGGAAAATAAGAAACCATGTCCTCGAGGTAACATAGATGCAGACACAGCTTTGATTGTCTCACTACAATGGAAGCTAAATCTCCCGACAACAACATATATTTCAAGTGCCCAAACTCAGAGTGAGTTTCTCAAGAAGGATTTAGGGAACCAGAGCTCCATGTTTGTGGACTGTTTTCCCTGTCCCTTACTTTTGAAATCTCCTCTTCCGTCTTCAAGGTTGTGAACTCCTGAGCATATTCCATTCCAGATATTTATTCACAGATTTTCTAACTCTTCTCCTCTAATAGTGCCTTAGTCTCCGTGATTGTAATGTCAAGGCATCCCTTTCTCTGTATCCTATTCAGCACATGTATTTTTACATGCAATTATAGAATCTTACCTGATACCACACGTACATTCTTGTGAGGTGACTGACTTGGCAGATACAAATTGTAAGAGATCACTCCTCCTAAAAGCTGTTGGAACTGAAAATTCAATCTATGAGTGAGCTTCCTTGTTTAACAACATTATACATAAATCCATATTCAATAAAATAAATACATTTGGATCTGTAGATGACATATATTTCATGGTGAATTTCAATTGGAATATATTATGCTATTTTTAATGTCTGTGTGTTTGTGTATGTATATATATATATATACACACTCTCCAGATTTTTCAAAATATGAAATATATGTCTTGTTATACACTCCCTAAACTCATTCATATTCAAGTATGTGTATTTATAATCAAATTTTCACAAGAGTATTCTCAAAATTATTCATTCACCTGAAATACATATTTGTTTCCTAGTACTGAAAACTATCTTCAGTGAAAGGTGCATACAAATCCTAATATTTCCACAGTAACTGAACCAGTTTAACATCAATACAAGTAGATTCCTATGGGACATGTTGTGCATTTTGACATTTATTTTATTCAACACTGGTACATTACTATTTCTTCAGTTTATGCTCATCATAGCAAATATATTTCATCCAAAAGTTTGCAAATTTATAGGCATTTTGTTCACTTTCAATCACTTTATTCTACAGAACACATGTATTCCTCCATGTTTTTGATGGGTCTTTTCATGAGACTTCTTTCCAAACACATTATTTTCAATTTCCATGATCACTTTTGAAGCAAAACTCAAAGACACTTCGTGATAAACCATAACCCTAATATTACCATTAGATGTATTGCTGGTTGGAATGAATGATGGTATATCGATATAAGATTTCTTATATATTTTCAGATATGAATTCAATCTATTATTTAAAGTGGGACCAGTTATATTATTGATTCACAATGTGGTCTATTCATGCACTATCTCTATATTCATAGACACAGTGTACACCTCTTTGTAACACCAATACTAATTTATAGGACTTCAAAACATTGCTCCCAGAAATGCTGGAAGAAATACTAATGTCACGCGATCTACATATACATTTTATCACAGTAATATTCTGGACACAAAATGCAAAGGTTACACTTATGATTGTACCAAAGCCTAAAAGGAAAGTGAACAGGGATTACTAAAAACATCCATGTCCACATTGCCTAATGCTCTCAAATGTCAATCCTATTGGTGACTACATATTTGTTTCTTCCTAAGATTATATATTCAAACTCAACCCTGTTCAAAATGTCTAATCCTATCACTCACTTTGTACTTTCCCTGATTTTGTAATGTCTCTATTATTATCTGATTTCCTACGTATTTTCCAAAGTTCATCATTGTGACTGAATCTTCATATGTGCTGACATTTACCTTCACCCTCTAACAGAAACCCTATTGCTAAAGAAGTTTTTTTTTCCAAATCCTATACTCACTCTCCTTCCAAAACCTACCAACTATCTTCCTAATCTTACCTACTATCCCTTTTTGACTGGACGTTCTCTTCCACATTCAATCATCCAATGTACAAGGTCCTATGCCATTGTATATGGATTTATCTGAGACATCTGTGCAGAAAGTAAGTCAACACTAAGTATACCAATGAAGGGCCCAATGCCCTTCAGGGTTTCAAATCTTAGATTTCTGTTTTCATACATATATTTCACCTACATATTCTTATAAATATCGTAGGTTCCCAATAACATTATTCATCCAGCAGAATAGTTCGTAACACAGATTGAACATGTTATTAACCCTAACCATACACTCTTCCCTTAATCTAACTTTACAGAAGAGCAGGGACAGAGTTGGTCTTACAAGACAGAAATTAAGGGATCTTTCACCTGCTGAGAACCTCAAAGGTCATTAAATATGATCCCTGGAGAAGATGTAGGAAGCTATTAAGGACCTCAGAGAGCAAAAGTCATCTTTCATTGCAAACAACCTGGTCAGGATGAAGGGTTGTGTCAGAATCAGCCTCTCTCTTCTTAATGTAAAGAAGATGCAGCAAACCAGGCCTGTGTGGAGAGCTGTTCCTGGGTGCCTATGGTTTTATACCATTCTAAC
Source organism: Callospermophilus lateralis (assembly GCF_048772815.1). NCBI lineage: Eukaryota > Metazoa > Chordata > Mammalia > Rodentia > Sciuridae > Callospermophilus > Callospermophilus lateralis. The sequence goes on along the minus strand of NW_027514973.1, from coordinate 413,847 downwards.
TTGTGAAAATGTCAGAGTAAGTAGGTGCAGCCTCCATCTCATGGGACCCTTGGAAGCAACAGTTAGGACAAAGTTTTTGCCAAGGTATGGACCTCATTCAGTTCCTGAAGGAAGTGACCTCACCTCACTTCCTTGGTGATGGAATTCTCTGAACTTGGGATCCAGAAAGCCAGGCATCCAGAGCCAGTCCCAGTCACAGTCCCAGTGGTCAAAATTTTTCGGATTTACCAAAGACAGAGTCAGTCTTTCTTGGTACCTACTTATGTGAGGATGGCCAAATGCCAGGAAGGTCTGAAGAGGGGCCTTTCCTGAGAAAGCAGATAGTGGCTCACCACTGGCTCCTTACAGATTCACAAAGTTGGCCAAAGAGACTAGATCTGAGACAGGACAGCCCATTATGAGGGAATTTCTTATGGCCCACCATCAAACGACACTCCGTATTGTCACAGACGTACTTGGGGGTCTGTGTGGGTGTGGGTGTGGGTATTGGTTTGTGGTTTTGTCTCATGTTCTGAGAATAGGTAAGAAAGTCGGTTTGTTTGATTTGGTGTGAACTGATTCTAGTAAGTCGTTTGACAAGGCTAGTCTTTCTATATCTGTGTATCCCACTGTGTCCATGGTTGTAGACAATAGAAAAGAGAATGCATAAATACATGTGTCCTTTCTAGTAGAAATCTTCCCAGCATTCATTCTGCCCAATTTATGAATGGTCTGCGGCTTGCCTAATGGATGGGCAACACCTAATATCTTCTTAAGTTCCTGTTCTCTACCTGAATTATGGGCAACCTCCAGAATACGCTCATGGTATTGTGTCCAAGATATGAACCACCTCCACGCTCTGTGATACGGCCATGTACTAGAGAGCTGAAGGAAATGATGAGCATCTCAGAAAACTCAGATATCAGTGTGACCAGGAAAGTCTCAATGGAAAAACCCCGCTTTGGGCCTTTTGCTTACATATCCTTCTGTTGCCCTGAATGTCAGGAAGGTCTTTGCCTCGGGCTATGCCTTTTTGAAGCCTGAAGAAAACAGTTTTCAAATGGAAATGTATAAACATTACCTGTGGCTCTTTCTTAATTGCTTTGGAAAGGGATGTGTCTGAATCAGCCTCTTGGCCCTGTGTGAGGCTGTGGCTTAGATTCTCAGCACCTGATGGATCTAAAGAAAAATCCCATGTGTGCATGCAAATCAAAAAGCCAAAAGAGCAGTCATTTTGGATGAAGTTTCTCGCCTTCCTCTGTAAGGTTTCTGACTTCCATCATTGAGAATATGGATCCTTTGGGTCAAATGAGTTCTTCAAAGCCCTGCAGACACTAGACCATAGGTTCTTGGGTTTTCTCATGACTCCAATTAACATAAAGAATCTAAACACCACAGTCAGTAGGCCTCAAAATTGAGAATAAGAGCAATATTAACGGCAGGCCTCTTTGAACACTCCTGGTTCACAGGAAGCATGTCTCGGCCACACTGACTTTAGGCAAATGGATGCAAGGGAGCTTATTATGGACACTGTCTTAGGCTGTGCCCCTCATGGAAACCTCCAGCCAGAGGTTATGATGAGTGTCTATATGGAAGAAAATGAGGGCCATGTGGGAGTGTCTTGATTTTAATTGCGGTCATTTGTGTGGCGCTTGGAATAGATGACTGGGTCCACCTGGGCTTGAACACTGGTGTGATTCTCCTTAGAGACTAAGTTGTGGAACTTACCTCAAAGAAGTATTGCCTTGTATTGTGTTGGGATTTTAGGAGGCCATGCATGAGAGTCGCCCTTGGCAACTGGGATCTATGCCCAGGTTGGCTTTCCACAGAGCACTGGGAATCTTGGGAAGGATATCACATGATTTTATTCTTAAAGACTTGGCAGCAATAGTTGCAAGTCAAAACACATATGGACCTCAAATTGTAGACCTCAATAGGTCTGGCTTCATGGGACCTTTTGGCCTGTCTTTGGGAAGCCTTGCGTGTGATAGTTCTCCAGAGCTTTCATTGAAATGAGCTTCCTCTCCATTTAATCATTCCTGAATGAATTGAAACCCACAGTGCCTCCAACTTCACCCTTGAAAAATGGCTAGATAAATACCTTTAAATTTTTGACATTCCCATGACCAGGTGGACCTGGAGAACCTTTGGATGTCCTATTGATGACCATCAGTGTACCAGACAGTGCCTTGATTGACTGGGTGTCATGAAAATGGTGTAGAACGGAGATGCCAGTAATTTGGAGCCTGCTGAGTAGTCGGCCTAGAGCAGTGGTGTGCTGGTGTGTGTTAAAACATCTGTGGTCGGGTCATCTGCATCTGCCCTTCGCTTCCAAATGGTTTGTGACTGACATGGTACAAGCCCCAGATCCTTGTATGTAAAGGCATCTTGTTATATGGAGAGGATTCAGGGCAATGTTTACAATCAGATTGCTATGGTCAAGAGGGCAAGCTATGTGGGATAGAAGCCTTGTTGGTGCATTCTCCTGCAGACCCTTACCCACCACACGTGACAGAACTCCCTCCATCACTGTGTCCCAGTTGAACTTCTTGTATTTTGTGAAGCAAATATCAAACTCCCAGTGCAGCTGTAAGAAACACCACAAAAATTGGAGGATGACCAATGGCTTCACATTCCACCCTGGGAGACACTTAGCCACCAGTGGCCACAGTTTCCCTACAAAGAGAGAATTCAGCACTGCTGCCTCATGTTCATTGGAAAATAAGAAACAATGTCCTCTAGGTCACATAGATGCTGACCCAGCTTTGATCGTCTCACTATAAAGGAAGCTAAAGCTCCTAAAAACAACCTCAGATGAAGTTTCTCAAAAAATATTTAGGCCGGCAGAGCTCCATGTTTGTGGAGTTTTTACCCTGTCCCTGACTTTTGGAAACTCCTATACCACCTCCAAGGTTGTGAACTCCTGAGCATTTTCCATTCCAGATGTGTATTCACAGATTTTCTAACTCTTCTCCTCTAATTGTGTCTTACATGGGATGAAGGTAATGTCAAGGCATTGTTCTGAATACACATTGGATTCTTTTTCCAATTTTCCTTTTGAAATACTGAATCCCTGACTGTCAGGCATAGAAGGAATTCACCTTCAAAGAATAGCCTGACACTTACAAGAAACAGCCCCCATGGAGACATCCTGTCTGGGAGACATCCTGTAGCCAACTGTGTCTCTGAGACATCCTGTTGCCATCTGTATTCCTGAAACATCCTGAGTTTATCTCACCTTGTGAAGACATCCAGGAACTTTTGATAAGAGAGCTTTCCCATCTCCAGCATATAAATGCCCCTGTGTGAAAAATAAAAGTTTGCAGCTTGACCAGAACTCCTGTCTTGCTGTCATCTCTCGTGTCTCTTGTCCCTTCATTCCTCCGCATCTAGGTTCGCTGCCCCTGTTGATGTGTCTTTCCAGCCGTGACTACTGGCACCCACTGACTGGGGCTCGAGCCTTTGACTGCTTGGGAACCCCGTCCTCCTGGATGACTTCATCAAGTGGAGCTCGCGATTGCCACAGCAGACACCACAAAGAGACAGATCCAGGAGGAGAGTGGGGATGACGCACGGTGAGTGACCCACCATGGGACAAGCAGTTTCGTCACATGATTTGTTTTTGTCAGGCCTCAAGGAGTCCTTCAAGACATGGGGGGTGCGTGTTAAGAAAAAGGACTTAAAATTTTTCTTCTAATACATAGGAGAATTGTGTCCATGGTTTCACATTGAAGTGACCATTGATGGCAAAAGATGGCTTAGAGTAAGAGACTGTTTAAAAGATTATTATGAAACCTTTGGCCCAGAAAAAGTGCCAGTTCCCACCTTTTCTTACTGGAACTTAATTAATGAAATTCTTAAAAGTTCACCCTTTGACAATGGTACCTTACAACTTGTCAGGATTGGAGAAGAGACTATGCAAAACACCTCTCGTCTCCCCACGGCATGCCCATCAGTTAGTATAGACATTGACCCTTCTCAGTCTCCCCAGGACCCTGGGAACCTTCCTAGTCCCCCTCAAAATACCACCCTAATGAATAAGGCTCCAATGGTTACCAAACACCTTTATCGAGTTTTAAATCCCAGAGACACATTGACCCCTGGGACGGAGGCTACCTTGGAGAAGGAAGCAGCAAGCTACCATTCAGAAGATGCGCCACCTCTCAGGACCCTGCCACAGCCTATAGGACTTACACATCTACCTACCTCCTATATCCCTCCTGCCTTTTGTGCTCCAGCCTTTCAGGAGCAAAATGCAACCCAGATATTTTTCCCCACTTCCCTTGCCTAGCCTGGCTCCCTTGTGAGAGTCTCTCCAACATAGACGGGAACAGATCAAACTTTTAAAAGAATTAAGATCCCTAGACTCTGAGCTCTGTTCATTAGCCTTAGGCACGGAGTCAATGCAAGCTGGCCCACCGCGGTCTAATACAAAGGCTAAGCCACTCCATCAGCCTGTTCTCGCCTTCCCAGTCACCCGCAGTCAGGTAGATAAGCCTGCCCAGGCTGAGGTCAAAGACTTAGACGAGGATCAAGAGGAGGAAGTGGGGGAAATGGATCAAGGAGATCAGGACTCAGAGGATGAGGAGTTCACCCCTAGGCAGGAAGGAACCCAGAGTGTCTACAAAAAAATTAAGCCTGCGTTTTCTTGAAAAACATAAAAAGACTTGTGCTCACAATGGCCCCACTGTGCCCTACAAGTTGACTTTATTAGAAAGCCACAGCACACAATGGCTTACTCCCAATGATTGGAAATTTTTAGACCGAGCTACCCTCAGTGCCGGAGATTTCCTGTTATGGAATGCAGATTTCGAGGAGCACTGTCAGGAAACTGCTCAAAAAAAATTAACTAAGGCCTCCTCTAAATCCTGAACTTATGTTAAGCTAGTGGGCTATGTGCCATTTGACACTAAAACTAAAAAGGCACGTTTCCCTGCTGGAATTTTGGCGCAGATTCAGATGGCTTGCTTACATGCTTGGAGATGCCTCCCTCAAACTGGCTCGGCTACCACTTCTTTGGCAAAAATTTGACAAGGACCCAATGACCCTTATAGAAACCTTGTTCCCCGGCTTAACCTAGCTGCAGAATGCTTGCTTGGACCAAGCGAAAGCAAAAGAACTTTTGTAAAACATCTTGCCTTTGAAAACGCCAACCCGGCATGTCAGGATGTTCTTCGACCAGATAAGGAAAAAGGGAAACTTTCTGACTTTATTAGACTCTGTGCAGGGGTGGGTGCAGCCCATGCCATGGGTCTCGCCCTACATGCCCCCTTTACCAAGGCCTTTCACAATCCTGGCTCATGTACTTGCTTTACTTGTAAACAACCTGGCCATTTTGCACACAAGTGTCTGAAAGACAAACAAAGCCTAGGAATATCATCTCCTCAAACTGGGGCTAAACCGCCCCCAGCTACCCTTTGTTCTAGATGTGGTAAATGTCATCACTGGGCCAGTAAGTGTAGATCTAAGACAAATGGCCTCAGACAGCCTATTTCTTCCTGCTTCTCAGGAAACCCCCTGCGGGGCCAGCCCCTGGCCACGACCTCCCCCAGGACAAAACCAGGGGCAATAAGGTTTATTCCCTTCCAAACTCCAAAACTACCACAAAATTCTTCCCCACAATTGCCTCCCTCCAACTAGCCACCCCAGGCAGCGCAGGATTGGACCTCTGTGCCACCACCGATACAATATTAGACTCAATGCAAGGGCACCAGATAATACCCACTAGAATTATGGGTCCCTCTTCATCTCATACGAGTGCCCTTATTCTTGGAAGAGCCTCTGCTACCTTAAATGGTGTTCAGGTCTTCCCTGGCATTAATGATAATGATTTCACTGGAGAAATAAAAATACTAGCAACAGCTATTAATGGAGTTGCGGCCATCCCAGCAGGAACAAGACTTGCACAATTAATATTCCTTCCCTTGGATTCAGGAGGCACTTCCACCGCCCAAACATACAATGGGGGACAGCCTCCCTCGGCTCCTCTGATGTATATTGGGTTCAGCCCATTTCTCACAATAGACCCACCCTTACCTTACTTATTGAAAAAAAGGAATTCCAAAGAATTCTAGATACTGGAGCTGATGCCACAATTATTTCTCTCAAATACTGCCATCAGGTTGGCCCATCACCCCATCCTTGAATGACCTAAAAGGGTTAAGAGTCAAAAAATCCCCATGTCAGTTCTAGGGCTCTTAGCTTTACTGATAAAGAGGGTAATAAGGTGACTGTCACTCCTTTCATTGTTCCTGACCTCCCTGTTAACCTATGGGGCCGAGATATTTTGAGTCAAATGGAAGTCATTCTTGCCAGTCCCAATTCCATGGTGACTCATCAAATGCTTCGTATAAATTTTGTCCCTGGTACAGGCCTTGTGAGACTGAGACAAGGACTGGTGGGGACTATAAAACCCATAAAAAAACAAATACATATGGACTTGGGTATTCTGATTTTTAGTGTCGGTTCCTGACCCTCCTGTACCCCATGCAGATAAAATTATTTGGGAGACTCAGACTCTTGTGTGGGTGGATCGGTGGCCCCTTACCCCCCCCAAAAATTGGAGGCTGCCTCCATGTTAGTGCAGGAACAGCTGGCAGCCGGCCATGTAGAGCCCTCAACCTCACCATGGATTACTCCTATTTTTGTTATCAAGAAAAAATCAGACAAGCGGCATCTTTTACAATATTTGTGTGCCAGTAATAAAGTTATGTGCCTGATGGGAGCACTACTGCCTCGAATTCCCACACCAATGGCTATTCCCAAAACTATTGTAAAATGGTTATTGACTTAAAAGTTTGCTTTTTTACCATTCCTTTACATCCTGAGGATAGACCCTATTTTGCCTTTAGTCTCCCTTGCATTAATTTCCACGGCCCTATGCAGAGATTTCAATGGAAGGTTCTTCCCCAAGGTATGGCCAACAGCCCTAGTCTTTGCTAAATATAAGTTGTTCAAGCAGTAGACCCTGTGAGAGAGTGATGACCACAATTTTATGTTTTACATAATATGGATGAATTTTTAATTGCTGCACCTAATTACCATGACCTTAATAATTGTTACTTGGACCTTTAGAAAACCCTCACTACCTTGAGACTACGGATAGCTCCTGATAAGGTTTAAACACAGGACCCTTATACCTATTTGGGCCTTAAACTTCAAGATAATCAGATCCAAATTCATAAAATACAACTGCGTGTGAACCATCTTCACACCCTTAATGATTCTCAAAAATTACTGGGAGATATTCAATGGCTAAGAACATATTTAAAATTATCCACTTGTGTACTTTTGCCCCTTAATGATATTTTGAGAGGTGATTCCTACCCTTCCTCCCCTCAAAAGCTTACTCCCGAGGCATGACAGGCATTAAACCAAGTCACAGAGGCCATTGCCAAACAGTTTGTTACACAAATTTCTTATAACCTTCCTCTGGTTCTGGTTCTTTTACACACTCCTCATATACCCTCAGGAAAATTTTGGCAGTGATATCCATATTTTAAAAATAAAGGCTTCCCCTTGCTTTGGGTCCATTTATCCACCACATCCTCCAAGTTTATTACCGTTTATCTTGCTCAGGTAGCTTCTATTATTATTAAAGGTCGTTTGCTTCCTCGACAACATTTTGGCAAAGACCCTGATAATATTTTAATTCCATATACTAATGACCAAACCCAATTTTTACTACAGAGAGGGGATGAATGGGGTATTGCCCAATCAGGCCATTTGGGAACAATTGATAACCACGTCGCCAATGACACCCTTTTACATTTTGTCCAGATACATCCATTTATTTTTCCCAAAATTACTCAAAAGGCTCCCAGTTCCAAGCCCTTATTGTCTTTACAGAGGGTTCCAGTAATGGCTGTGCGGTCTTTGTTGTAAATAACCAGCCTACCACCTTTGATACTGTCTATCATTCAGCACAGTTTGTGAAATTGTTTGCCATAACACAAGTTTTTAAAACATTTTGTGATAATCCTGTTAATATTCATACAGACAGTGCCTACATTGCTCATTCTGTGCCCCTGCTGGAGATTTCACCAGCCTTTAAAGCTTCTTCCAATGCGGCCTTTCTGTTTCACCAGCTTCAGCAGCTAATTCAGGCCAGACAACACCCATTTTTCTTAGGACACATCAGGGCACACTCTGATCTTTCCGGCCCTCTAACACAGGTAATGCTCAAGCTGATGCAGCAACTCCTACCATCTTTCCAATTTTTGGTGGCTCCATTCAATAGGCCACGGAGCTAAACAATCTTCACCAACTAAATTCCCAGAGCCTTCGATTACTTTGTAAAATTACCAGGCAACAGAATCGAGAAATAGTAAAAGAATGCCCTGCTTGCGCTCTCTCCTTCCCCATTCAACACTTGGGAGTTAACCCCCGAGGATTACTGCCAAATCAGGTTTGGCAAATGGATGTTACTCATTTTCCTGAATTTGGAAAAACCAAATATATACACGTTTCTATCGATACCTTCAGCAGCTTTATTTTTGCATCACCACATTCTGGAGAGGCTACCAAAGATGTCCTTTCTCATCTTGTTTCAGCCTTTTCCATAATGGGTAAACCAATACATATTAAAACAGATAATTGTCCTCCATATACCAGTGCCAAGTTTAAACAGTTTTGTGCTACCTTGCAATTTTGTCATCCTACTGGAATTCAATACAAACCTCAGGGCCAAGGCATTGTGGAATGTTCCACCTTACCTTAAAGACTTGGCTATTTCGCCTTAAGGCTTCCGCCATTGTATTTACCACTCACAGGCATTGCCTTAACCATGCATTATTTGCCCTTTCTTTTCTTACCCTAGACAGTGAAGGCCTTTCGGCTGCAGACATACACTGGCATCCCTTTTCCAATTCTGATCAGCCACCTGTTATATGGCGAAATCCCCTTACAAATAAATGGAAATGCCCACATCCTGTCCTCATCTGGGAATGAGGCTCAGCTTGTGTTTTGGACCAAGAGATAGCAGCCCCAAGATGGTTTCCAGAATGCCTGGTTAAACAGGTTAATGACTTACCTCAAACCGGGGACGGAGGCCCTCTCCCTGAGTACAAATTTTCCCCTTTTTCGGATCCATCCAACAATCTGTGTGAGGATCCTGCTTAAGGCACTTCTGCTGAACAGGTTTGTGCACGGAGGCCTGGGCCCTGCACCTTCTAACATCATGGAGTACCTTCCCTCCCCTCCCCCCGTGAAGGCAAGGGAGGATCTTGGACTCAGGCTCCCACTAGTTGGAACCAGACTGCTGACTGCATGACTAAGGTGGCTTACCTCCGTGCCGAGGTTGACCATAAATTCAGAGGAGTTCATCAGCCTAAATGGGTATGTGTTAACAAGCCAAAGATTATTCCCCCTAGTACAAGTAAAGCTCTCCAAAATTGTTCTGCAACCCGTACGCATACCCAGGCGATGCATGTCTCTTATTTTGTGTCGGCCTCAATTTGTGTTAACAAGCAGGGAGAATGATTTTTTGAAACCTCCCTAACTAAAACTCATGAAGCAGGGGGGACCACTATTCATTATACCCCCGTTCTCTTTGACCAGGGAGGAGAAGGCAAATAAACCAAGCTACAGTCAGCTGGGTGCCAAGGCACTGTCGGAAAAACTTCCTACTGGCCCATTAAGGACCCTACAGGGGTCTCTGATGGTAGAGGACCCACTGATGCAGTCAAGCATCCTCAGATAATCAAACTTTTGAAACCCCAAATCCCTGAGCTCACATATCATCCCTTAATGTAGCCGAAATCCCAGTTCCCAGGTTTAGATACCAATACATTAGATATTTTGCAAACTACCTTCTCCTTCCTTAATAATTCCAACCCCACCCTTGCTGGTAATTGCTGGCTCTGCATGACAACAGGGGCAAGCATGCCTATGGCAGTTCCTATTAATTCTACTATGGACAATGATAATACATGCCAACCCGGATTTCCCTTTAAAGTACAGCCTATAGGCACTTTTACATTATGTCTTTTAGGCGTGATGCAGAATAATACCTATGATATGGATTTTGGAATTGCTTCCTTTGGAATTGCTCAACAGTACAAAATTATTCCTCACCCATCCCATCTCTTTGTCCCCCCAATGGCACAGTTGTTATGTGTGGAGGAAATGTGGCCTTCCCCAGGCTTCCAGCGAATTGAAACAGTGGCTTTGTTCTTGCCTTATTACTCCCTGATATAACTATTGTCCCAGGAGACGAACCTCTAGCCTAGACACCTTAGTCAAAAGACAGAGTCGGGCGATACAGGCCTTATCACTTATTGCCAGCCTTGGAATAACAGCTGCTGTGGGCACAGGTACACTGGCTTAGGCACGGCAATACACCCTTACCATCGCCTGTCTCAACAACTTAAAATGATGTACAAACTCTATCAGAAACCATTAAAGATTTGTAGGACCAAATAGACTTCCTGGCAAAAGTGTTCCTTCAAAACAGACGAGGCTTAGATTTGCTGACTGCTAACCAGGGAGATATTTGATTGGCCTTAGGGGAACGATGCTGCTTTTATGCCAATAAATCAGTCATAGTATGCACTAAATTTAAGCAGCTTCAAGAAGATCTAGAAAAGAGATGAAGGGAACTATTTGAAAATCCCCTCTGGACAAAGCTTAATGGATTTCTACCCTACCTTCTTCCCCTATTAGGCCCTTTGTTGGGTTTACGTTTAATGGTGACCATAGGACCCTGCATTATAAACAGTGTGGTACAATTTATTAAAGAACACATTAATATTATGGCCTCTAAGCCCCTACAAATCCACTATCATCATCTGGAGATGGAAGACCACGCTGTCAACTTTTAAAAGGATGTTCTACCCTTCTCACAGGCTTATTTCTTAAGTTTACATCCCCACAAATCTCTCTTTCTTACATAAAACTATAAGTAACAGCTCTGACAAACCATCTTCTGCCCTTGCCATAAGGGTTCGTCTACATGGGCCCTTCGGCTTGGGGGAAGACGCACCCATGGAGTGAGGACGTTAGGCCATAATATCGGAGGGTGCAGGAAGGATTGCAAAAGGATGGATCCACGGATCCCCAAACACAAGACCTGTGAGTGACATGCTCTGGTGCATGGCAGTTGGCATGCTTCCCCTTCAAGGCCATCTCCTCCAAAAACATGCCAAGGCCACCACGAAATCTGCTAGTAAAGATGCTCGCTCGGATCAGAAGATATTCTAAGGCCTCCTAGAGAAACAGAGCCTCTAACCCCCCCCTAAAAACATGGCCGGTAAGGTAGGTCAAATATTTTATATAAGAAAGGGGGAGATGTCAGTGCCTAGAAGGAAGTTCTCCTTCAAAGAATAGCCTGACACTTACAAGAAACAGCCCCCTGGGAGACATCCTGCCTGGGAGATATCCCACAACCATCTATCTCCCTGAGACATCCTGTAGCCATCTGTCTTGCTGAAATATCCTGAGGTTATCAAACCCTGTGAAGACATCCAGCAACTGCTGATAAGAGAGCTTTTCCATCAGCAGCATATAAAAACCCTGTGAGAACAATAAAAGTTTGCAGCTTGATCAGAACTCCTGTCTGGGTGTCATCTGTCCTGTCTCTTGTCCCTTCATTCCTTCCCAACTATGTTCGATGCCCACGTTGATGTGTCCTGCCGGCCGGGACACCTGGCACTAACCCATACCCTACTAGACTATGACTACTAATCCTAATATGATGGAGAAAAATAACCCAAATAGAATAGAAATACAAGCAGTTCAGAGGAGGCATGGTGTATAGTTGGAGTTGCCTTTTGCATGATCTAGGGTAGGTGTTATAAATCTAGCTAATTTTTAAATGAAATAGTTCTCCATGTGTTTTTAAAGTTAAAAAAATATGTGAATACCTGTCTCCCTTTCTCTGTAGCCTACTTGCCACATGTATTTTATATGCACATATAGAATCCTACGTGGTATCACACGTATATTCTTGTGAGGTGGCTGACTTAGCAGATTCAAATTGTGAGAAGAGATCACTTCTCCTAAACGCTGTTGGAACTGAAAATTCAACCTATGGGGGAGCCTCCTAGTAAAAAAAAAACATTATACATAAATCCATGCTAAGTAAAATTAATATTTTTGCATCAGTGGATGATATATATTTCATGAAGAATTTCGATTGGCATATATATTGCTACTTTTCATTGTCTGTGTTTGTGTTTTGTGTGTGTGTGTATATATATATATATATATATATATATATATATATATATATATACTCTCCAAATTTTTCAAAATATAAAATATATGTGTCCTATATACACTACCTAAATTCATTCATGTTCATGTATGTGGATTCATAATCAACTTTTCACAAGATTATTCTCAGAAATATACATCCACCTGAAATACATATTTGTTTCCTAGTACTGAAAAGTAACTTCAGTAAATGGTGCATACAATCCTAATATTTCTACAGTAACTGACCCAGTTTAACATCAATGCAAATAGATTCCTATGGGACATGATGTGTATTTTGAAGTTCATTTTATTTAACACTGGTACATTACTATTTCTTCAGTTTATGCGCACCATAGGATATATATTTCATCCACAGGTTCACAAATTAATAGGCATTTGTTTCACTTTCAATCATTTCCTGCTTCAGAACACATGTATTCCTCCAGGTTTCCTGACTGTTCTTCTCATGAGACTTCTTTCCAAACACATTGTTTTCGATTTCCATAAAAATTTGAAGCAAAACTCCCACACTCTTCATGATAAACCATAACCCTAATATTACCATTAGATGTATAACTTTTTGGAATGAATGATTGTATATCAATATAAGATTTTCTGTATATTTTCAGATAACAATTCAATCCATTATTTAAAGTTGGTACCAGTTATATAATTTATGTTGAGTGTCTATATGGAAGAAGCTGAAGGCCATTTGAGAGTGTTTTGGTTTTAATTGTGGTCATTTGTTTGTGGTTGGAAGAGATGACTGGGTCCACCTGGGCTTGAACACTGGTGTGATTCCCCATAAGACTGAGTTCTGGAACTGAAATAAGAGAAGTATTGCCATGAAGTCGTGTTGGTATTTTAGGAGGCCACGCATGAGAATCGCCCTTGGAAACTGAGTTCTAGGACCAGGATGGCTTTCCACATCACCATGGAAATCTCATCCAGGATATTACATGATTTTATTTTTAAAGATTTGACAGCCATAATTAAGGGACAAAACACACATGGATCTCACATTGTAGACCTCAATGGGCCTGGCTTCATGTGACCTTTTGCCCCCTCTTTGGGAAGCCTTGCCTGTGAGAGTTCTCCAGAGGTTTCATTCAAATGAGCTTCCTCAAAATGTTATGGTTCCTGGATGAATGGGAAACACACAGTGGCTCCAAATTCATCCTTGAAAAATGGCGAGAAAAATACCATGAAATTTTGGACATTCCCTTGACCAGATGGCACTAGAAAACATTTCCATGTCCTATTGCTGATCAGGAGTATACCAGACAGTGCCTTGATTGACTGGGCTTCATGAAAATGCTGTAGAACAGAGATGACAGTAAGTTGGAGCCTTCTGAGTAGTGAGCCTAGAGTAGTGGTTAGCAAGTGTGTGATAATACATCTGTGCTGTGGCCATGTAGATCTGCCATTGGCTTCCAAATGTCCTGTGACTGACATGGTGCAGCCAGCAGACAATTATATGAAAAGGCATCTTGGTATATGGAGACGTTTCTGGGCAATGTTCAGAATCAGGTTGCTATGGAAAAGAGTGCAACCTTTGTGGGGTATAAGCCTAGTTGTTGCGTTCTCCAGCAGACACTGACCAACCACATGTGACAGAATGCTGTGCAGCACTGCGACCAATTTGGACTCCTTGTATTTTGTGAAGCAAATACCAAACTCCCATTGTAGAAGCAAGAAAGACCATTAAAAGTGGAGTATGACCAAAGGGCTTCACAGTCCACACGGGGAGACGCTTAGCACCAATGGCCATTGTTTACCTACAAAAAGAGAATTCATCACTGCTGCACCATTTTCATTGGAAAATAAGAACACATGTCCTTCAGGTCACATAGATGCATATCTAGCTTTGATGGTCTCAAAACAAAGGAAGCTAAAGCTCCTGACAACAACATATATTTCAAGTGCCCAGCCTCAGAGGCAGTTTCTCAAAATGTCTTTAGGCCAGGAAACCTCTATATTCATAGACACAGGGTACAACTCTTTGTACCCCCAATACTAATTTATACGTCTTCAAAATATTGCTCCCAGAAATGGTACAAGAAATACTCATGTCACCTGATCTACATATACATTGTATCACAGTAATATTCTGAAAACAAAATGCAAAGGTCACACTTATGATTGTACCAAAACCTAAATGGAAAGTGAACCTGCATTACTAAAATCATCCATGTCCACTTGCCTAATGCTCTCAAATGTCAATCCTATTGACGACTACATATTTCTTTTTTCCTTAGATTATATAATTAAAGTCAAACATGTTCAATGTGTAATCCTATCACTAACTTTATGCTTTTCCTGATTTCATAATGTCTCTATTGATATCTGCTTTCCTACATGTTTTCTCCAGTTCATCATTGTGACTGACTCTTCACATTTGCTGACATTTACATTCACTCTCTATATGAAACCCTATTGCTAAAGGACTTTTTTTTCCAAATCCTATATTCACTCTTCTTCCTAAACCTACCAACTATATTCCTAATCTTACTGACTATCCCGTTTTGAATGGATGTTCTTTTCTACATTCAGTCATCCAAGTAAATGTCAGGTGAGCGTCGGAGGAAGAGACCACCCAGAATCTACCTCATGCAACAGCAAAGGGTTTATTGGGGGTCCAGCGTGCTGGTGCTCATAGCTCACTTGAATAGAGCAGAGAGCCCTGAGAACAGCTTAAGCAGAGCTTATATACTTTCCTTGGATCGGGCAGGGAGGGATTTTTATTTATGGATCAAGGCGAGTGGGCAGTTTGCGCGTAACCGGGTGAGGGAGTGCATTCTGTAGTTTGGCAGTTGGGGACAGCACATTCTGGGAACAAGATTAGCAAACATTTCTCAAGATTTCAACAGTGTTTTGTTAAGCGTACAGAAAAACAGAAAGTGACAAGTGCCTATTTTATTAACCTTTCATTCCCCACTTTTTCTTCTGGCTACTTTTAGTCATAAAAGTGATCATTGGGGGGTGTCACATTTTATGTCTGCTAGTGGGGTATTAACATAAGTTTAACTTGTACAATTTGAGATTGGAGAAAAGAAATTACATGGTTGAACAAACAGAGTTTATAGTTAGCAATAATATGAGGATTATTATTGGACCAGCCAGGGTTGATAAATCCGTAGTTAAACAGGGGGACTGTGTGAACCAAGACTCAAACCACCCTTTTTTGGCCTCTCTCTCTCATTGACACTGTTCAAGTTGTCCTTTTAATTTACTCATAGATTTTTTTACAACTCCATAATGGTCAGCATAAACACAACATTCTTCCATCAATGCAGAACAAAGGCCCCCTTCTCTCATGAAGAGGAGGTTCAACCCTTGACTGTTCTGTAAAACAACTTCAGAGAGAGAGGTTAAAGATTTCTGCAAAGCTGTGATGGAGGTTTCTAATATCTTTAAGTTTTGGTCTATTGCTGCTTCTAATTGTGTCATTTGTTGTGTCCCATGGACCAAGGCAGTGGTTCTTGTGCCCACCTCTGCTGCAACTCCTATTTCTAATAGGATGGCTAAAGTGAGGGATATATGTGCCCATTGGAACCAGGTTTTATTTCCCCCTATTTGAATTTCAAATGAACATGCATCAGGATAAAGCACTCTGGGAAACATCTGCACCATTACACAATTAATCATATCTGTTGACAACTTCATGAAAACATAAAAAATGTTTAAGTATATAGAATTATACTGCTGTAGGGACAGACAAGGCAAGGCGCCTAAGATAGTACCGAAGACAGGGAAACAGTCCTATTCGTTTGTAACCAGATTCAGAGGGCATTACTTCTGTTGTAATCAATAAATCCCCTGAAACCCAAGTTTAGGTAGTTTCAGAATTTTGTACGCAACATGTAAAGGAAGGGGCGCAGAAGTTCACAGTCTGCAGAAGTTCACAAAAAGCAGTTTATTTTTCTGTTTTTTCCTCTGTTCTTGGCAAGTTAACTTTTCAAGGACACCTGGGTTAGGGAGAGCTCTTTTTTCCCTTTAATTTTCACCCTGCCAGCTGTTACCATGGAGCCCAGTTTGTAACTTCTGTATCTTAGAAATGTAGCCATCTCTGTGAATCCCTAGCTCATGGCCAGAGGCCTTGTACACATATTTTGTGAAAAACTAGTAAGGGGGTGTCTACCTTAGGAGTGCAGATTTTTTAGCCAGTGGCCAAGTAGAACAGGGCAACACGTAAAGAGGAATTTTATAGGGACTCTTTTGCTGAAAGTCCTAAAGTCAGCCATGATGAAGACTTCTGAAGAAGGTCAGATAAGACTTTTCGGTGGGCCTGGTACAGAGGGGGCAGATGGGGTAGGTGGGGCTGAGAGCAGTTCTGAAGATCTGAGAATGAGGAAGGAAAGATGTAAAGGAATAATGGGAAAGGGGTTTGGGATTTTCCTAGCAACAAAAACTTGAGCAGTAGAACAGGTAGAGCAGAGGAGAAGAATGGAGTTAGTATCACTAAAAGCCTGTAAGGGACTTTAAATTCTGAGTAACCTTTTTTCAGTGATGACAAAGAAACTTTTAAGTCCATTTTCATTACATCTTGGATAGGGGTCTGAGGGCTCTCCTCAGCTGGTTTGAGATTTGGGTTAGCTGGTAAGAGGACCTGGTGGGATCCGGTGCGGACACTGATAGGAGAAGAGAGGAGGGAGTTGGTGGAGGGGTACTTCATTACCTGCTACCTCAGCAATTGGGCAATGGTCTGAGAACTGGCAGAGGTTTGGATTTTTGATCTAGTAATTGGAGGGGAGAAATCATGTTGCTGAGGTGATAGTGACAGCAGAGAGACTGGAGCAGAAGGCTAAGGGTGAGGATCTATTGGAGAAACATAGGTCAGGATGTGAGCGAAGGAGGGAAAAGGCCTCTACATAGGGGAATCTCCTTTCACCCTTTTGAGCATTTGCAGAAGTTAAAAATGTCACGCAGAATTTGAGGACCTAGAGACCCCACTGTGGGCCATCGGTTTTGGTTATCTAATTGGTAATATGGCCAATGCTGTGTACAGAATTTTTTTTATTGGTTATTCAAAACATTACAAAGATTGCAGAATTACATTGGTTACACATCCACATTTTTACATAATTCCATAATAGTAACTGTTGTATTCTGCTACCTTTCCAATTCTCTACTATCCCCCCTCCCCTCCCCTTCCATCTTCTCTCTCTACCCCATCTACTGTAATTCATTTCTCTCCTTATTTTTTTCCCATTCCCCTCACAACCTCTTATATGTAATTTTGTATAGAAATGAGGGTCTCCTTCCATTTGCATCCAATTTCTCTTTTCTTTCCCTTTTCTCTACAGAATTTGATGAGAAGCTTGAGATCCATCAGGCAGTCCCTGTATGCTCACATCCCCATGACTTAGAGAAGAAGTCGGCTTTCCCCCCACACAGCCGTGATTTCATGTGGCTTTGATAGTCCACCAGGCAATCATAGTAATCTAGGCTAGCCAACCTGCATCTGGCTCACTTGTCCCTACATCCATTAGGTTTGTTTCCATTGTCTATGGTTTGGACGGGATTTAATGGAATTTTAGTGGCATCCTCTTCATCAGGGATATCCCAATAGGAAAGACGTATAGCCAGCTAATAAATGTCTGGGTAGAGAGATGGTCACTAGTTACCTAATTGGGCTGTATACGAGATAGACTATAATTCTTTTCCAGTAGGATTTGTGATCAGCCATCGCTGCTGAACGGGCTGATGAGGGTTAGGACTACTGGTGGTCAAGGGGAGAGTCTATAGCTTTATCCACATGGCGAATACACAATTTGAAAGGGTTACCAGTCTTTTCCAGTTTCCAGCCAGAGTCTCAACAGGCCGCAGGCTTGAGATGAGAGGTATGGATCCAGGAAATGATTCTGTCTACCTTTACCGCTGTAGGTGTTATAAGTAGCACCTGGTATGGTCCTTTCAAGCGGGGTTCCAGGGATGACACCTGATGTCGTCTTACATAGAAGAAGTATCTTACTTGATGTTGATTTGGAGTCCTCTCGTCCCCAGGTTGTTAGGCATTGGCCATCTGTTTTCACAGGTATCCTGAGTTCTTTCAAGAGCTTTAAGTCTGTAAAGCAAATGGGTGTGAAAGAAATCGTTAGGTCTTAGAGTTGGGGTTAGGTCCCTTACTGGAGGAGGGGCACCATAGAAAATTTCATAGGGGGTGAGGTTACACAAAGAAACAGAGGGAGTATTTCTTGCATGAAACAGTTCATAAGGCAGGAGCATAGTCCAATATTTTATGCCGGTCTCTAAGCTTAATTTCGTTAAGGTCTCTTTAATGTTTCTATTCATTCATTCTGCCTGTCCTGAACTCGGGGGGTCTATAAGCACAATGTAACTTTCAATAAATCCCCAAGGTCCTGGCTAACCCCTGACTTATGTGGGTTATGAATGCCGGTCCATTATCACACCCTATTACTTTAGGCAGGCCGTATCTTGGAAAAATATCTCCCAGGAACTTCTTCACCACAATTTGCACTGTTTCTTTTTTTTTCTTTTTTTCCTTTTCTTTTCTTTTTTTTTTTGGTGGGAAAGGCTTCAATCCATCCTGAAAATGTATCTACAAAGACTAGGAGATATTTAAGTCCATAACTTGCTGGCTTTATTTCAGTAAAGTACACTTCCCAGAATTGTCCTTGTCTGGTTCCTCATAGGTGCTTTCCTGTAGGAAGCTTGGAAGGATAAGAATTAACCATTTGATGGACCTGACAGGCTTTTGTTAACCATTCAGTTATTTCCTTTAACTGTGAGTCGGTTAGTGGACAACTCTGTTCTTGATCCTTCATAAATGAGTGTAGTTTCTTTAAACTAAGGTGAGTGATTTGATGTACATTATCTACTGACATAGTTAGAGCTGTGAATATAGGAGTTTTTACTGAAGGATTTAGAAATTCCACTTGGGGGCCTTCAGGGTTAAAAGTTATTTTGGCCCGGAGCTTGGTGAGCAGAACTCTGCCTATCAATGGGGCCGGGCATTCTGGGATTACATGGAAGGAGTGATGGATTTTTCCTTTCCCCTGGTCCCAGGTCCTCTTTGTTGTCCAAGCCCGATATTTACTGCAATTAGCCCCTTGAATTAGAGACCTTTTATTTGATAGAGGGCAAAATGGAGCCTTAATGGCTGAGTATATTGCCCCTGTATCCACTTCAATGTTTACTGGGGTGCCCTCCACTTCAAAAGTTAACCTGAGCTCGGGGAGGGGATCTGATCCCCAACTTTCTTAGTCATCCTCCAGAGTCAGGATGGCTGGCTGGCGTGGCTGTCTCTTTCTAGGGCTCTCTTTGGCCCAGTGTCCTTTTTCTTTACAGTAGGCACATTGATCTGAGGCCAGGGGTGGCCTCTAGTTTGGGCCCAGGTATCCCTTCCCGTCTCCATGTTTCTTATTTCTGGCCTATTTGTTGTTGTGACCAGGACCTGAGTCAATTCCTAAGTCTGTCTTTTGTTTCTTTTATCCACCCTTTGCTTCCTTATCTTCCTCAGTTTCTCTCGTATAGTATACGTTTTTGGCTTCTCTGACTAAATCTCTCAAAGTCATATCTTGTAATCCATCTAAGTGTTGTAACTTTCTTTAAATATCCATGGCAGCTTGCCCAATAAAGGCCATCATGACAGATGCCTTTTGAGCCTCTGCCTGAGTATCAAAAGGAGTATATCTCCTATATGCCTCCATAATTCTCTCTAGAAACATAGAGGGAGATACATCAGGCCCTTGAATAAACTCTATTACCTTGGCCAAATTAGTTGGTCGCCTAGCAGCCACTAAGATACCTGCTATTAGAGCCCGGAGATAAGTGGACAGATGCTCCCTACCTTCAAAGGTGTTGGGGTCCCAGTTTTGTCGATTCTAGGGAAAGCTGGGTTGAATATGTTGGGAAGTTGTGTCAGTCACCCATCTGGTCCGCGGATATTATTTTCTAGCTTCCAGGAGGATTCTCTTTTGTTCCTCTGTCATGAAGAGAGTCCCTAGGTGTTGTTGGCAGTCATTCCAAGTAGGCTGGTGTGAAAACATCTATGAATCAACCACACCTGAGACACGAGTGGGGTCCTCTTAAAAGGGGGGATTGTTATTTTTCCAGTTATATAGGTCTGAAGAGGAGAAAGGCCAATACTGGTAGGCTTGCATTTTTTCCGCATGGCCATCATCAATCATTGGCACATAGGGACGGAGGGGGAGCATCACGGGAGTTCCAGGGTTTTCAATCTTTCATTGATGGTGAGTTCCTTTAGCCGGGCCAGGTTCCTCCAGGGGAGGAGGGGCTGTGTGTGCCGCGGGGGAGTTTTCTGGAGGGTGCTGGGCTGGCTTAGCTTCCTCCAATGGCGGAGAGGCTGAGTCAGCAGCAGGGGAATCACTTAGAGGGTGTTGGGGGTTGGGAGACCAGGGCAAGGGATAAGGAGAGGGATGAGAGTCCAGTAGAGTTGAATATTGTGACTTAGGCAGAAAAGAGGGTGGAGGAGGAGGAGGAGCAGAGGGTTTGAGAGATCGTTGGGGAAGGATTAGGAGCAGGGGCAGGGGCAAAGAAAGGCTTCACCCATGGAGGAGATTTGCAGAGGTAATGCCGGGTTAAGATATATGGCTTTTGATCTGGATGGCTATGTGGCCCTTCCTGAAAGACAATATCTCTGACTTTTTAAATTAGTGAGAAGTAGAAAAATCCTTCTAAGGGCCATCCGAATCCAAAGGTGGGCCACTCTGAGGCACAGAGAGTCTGCCAGGTCCAGCGGTTTACTGAAAAAGAAAGATTCTGAGCCCTTAAGCCGAATTTGGTCCAGTGATCAAGGGTCAGGGACAGAGGCATTGAAGTGCTCTTTTCCATAATGAAAAATGCACAAACAGTAAAAGCAACGACACATGACACAGACAAGACAAGACAATAAAGACAGGAAATGAACGTCCAACACTGAGACGAGGACTGAGTAGCCGGCAATACCTGATGGGCTGGCAATACCGAATCTGAAACAAAATATCACTGAGTTGAGGAGACTATTGTGCCTTGATTTTCAGAGTCCTCTGGGGTGTCCCTCAGGGTGGTGGCCTGTGGCTCTGTGACACATCTGTCAGCCACCGTGAGAGAGAGCTCACACTCTTCATTGACAGCCATTTTGCCAAGCTCTAACCTGAAACCTGACACCAGAAAGAGGCGCCTTACAAATCCCTTGAGGAGCCAGTTGGGGTCTCTCATCCGCTGCTGCCAGAACTCGGTGGAACCTCCATATGTAAAGGTCGGATGAGTGTCAGGCGAAGAGACCTCTAAGAAACTATCTCATGCAAAAGCAAAGGGTTTATTGGTGGTCCAGCATGCTGGGGCTCAGAGCTCACTTCAATAGAGCAGAGAGTCCTGAGAACAGCTTAAACAGGGCTTATATACTTTCCTTGGGGAGGGCAGGGAGGGAAGTTAAGTATACAGAAAAACATGAAGAGACAACTACCTATTTTACTAACTTTTCACTAACGACTATACTTTGCCAGATTTCCTAATGTCTCTATTGATATCTATTTTCCTACATATTTTTCCCAGTTCATCATTGTGGCTGACTCTTCACATGTGCTGACATTTACATTTACTCTATACCCGAAAAGCTATAGCTAAAGAACTTTTGGTGCAAATTCTATACTCACTCTCCTTCCTAAACTACCGACTATCTTCTTAATCTTACCGACTATCACTTTTTGACTGGAAGTTATCTTTGACAATCAATCATCCAAGGCACAAGGTCCAATGCAATTGTATATCGATGTACCTGAGACATCTGTGAAGAAAATAAATCAAAGCTAAGTATCACAATCAAGGTCCTAATACACTTCTGGGTTTTAAATCTTACATAGATTTCTGTTTTCATACTTATATTTTACCTATATATTCTTGTAATTATTGCAGGTCATCAATACCATTTTTCATCCAGCTGAATGATTCCTAACCCAAATCAAACCTGTTATTAACCCTAACCATACACTGTTGCCTCAATCTAACTTTACAGAAGAGCAGGGACAGACATGGTCTTAAAATACAAAAATGTAGGATTCCTTCAAACTACTGAGAAACTCAAAGGTCCATGCAAAAATGATCCCTGCAGAAGTTGTAGGCAGCTATGTAGGAACTGAGAGAGCAAAAGTCATCTTTCATTGTAAAAAACTTGGTCAGGATGAAGGAATGTGTCTGAATCAGCCTCTGTCTTCTTAATTTAGAGAAGAAGGACCCAACCAGGCCTGTGTTGAGAGCTGTTCCTGGGTGCCTATGGTTGATATACCATTCTAAGTTGTGAAAGTGTCACAGGAAGTAGGGGCAGCCTCCATTTCATGGGACTCTTTGAAGCAACTGTTAGGACAACGTGGTTGCCAAGGCAGTGACCTTATTCACTTTCTGAAGGAAGTGACCTCACCTCACAACCTTGGTGACAGAACCCTCTGAACTTGGGATCCAGGAAGCCAGTCACCAAAATCCAGTCCCAGTCCCACTCCCAGGGGTCTCACTTGCTTGGATTTACCAAGGACAGATTTAGTCTTTCTTGGTACCTACTGATGTGAGGATGGCCAAATGCCAGAAAGCTCTGAAAAGTCACCTTTACTGAGAAAGCAGGTATTGGATCACCGCTGGCTCCTCAGTAGTTCAAAATGTTGACCAAAGAGACCAGATCTGAGACAGGACAGGCCATTTTGTGGGAATAAAATATGGTCCACAATTAGAGAAACTCTGGATAGTCACAGACCTACTTCGGGGAAGGAGGTGCCTTTGTGGGTGTTGGTGTGAGTTTGTGGATTTGTCTCATGTTCTCAGAATAGGTAGGAAAGTCGGTATGTTTGGTTTGGTGTAGACTGTTTCGAGTAAGTCGTTTGACAAGGCGAGTGTTTCTATGTCTGTGTATCCCACGGTGTCCATGGTTGTAGACATTAGAAAAGAGAATGCATCAATTGATATGTCCTGTCTAGTTGAATGCTTCCCAGCATTCATCCTGCCCAATTTATGAATGGATTTCAGCTTGCCTTATCGATGGGCAACACTTGCTATCTTTCAAAGTTTCTGCTTTCTTCCTGAATTCTGGCCACTCTCCAGAATAGGCTCATGGTTTTGTGTCCAATTTATGTACCACTTCCAAGCCCTGTGACATCGCCATGTACTGGATAGCTGAAGGGAATGGCGAGCATCTCAGAAAACTCAGGTATCAGTGTGATCAGGAGAGTCTCAGTGGAGAAACCCTGCTTTGGGCCTTTTAATTACCAATTGTTCTGCTGCCCTGAATGTCTGAAAGGTCTTTGCCTCAGGCCACCCCTTTTTGAAGCCTGAAAAAAACTGTTTTCACATGGAAATGAATGGGCATCACCTGAGGCTTTTTGCTTAATTCCTTTGGAAAGGATGTGTCTGAATCAGCCTTTTGGCCCTGTGTGAGGCTTAGGCTTAGATTCTAAGCACCTGATGGATCTAAAGAAGGATCCCATGTGTGCATACAAAACCAAAATAGCCAAAAGAGCAGTCATTCTGCATGAAGTCTCTCCCCTTCCTTTGTGAGGTTCTAGACCTACATCAAGTTAGAATAGGAATGCTTTGGGTCAAATAATTTCTTCACAGCCCTGCAGAGGCTAGCCCGTAGGAGCTTGGGTTTCCTCATGTCTCCAATTCAGACAAAGAATCTAAACCCCACAGTCAGTAGTCCTCAAATTGGAGAAGCAGAGAAGTATTAACAGCAGGCCTATATGATCACACCAGGTTCACAGGAAGGGTGTCCAAGCCACCCTGTTTTTAGGCACATTAGGGGCAAGGGAGATTATTTTGGAGACTGTCTTGGTCTGCACCCCTCATAGAAACATTCAACCAGAGGTTATGAAGAGTGTTTATATGAAAGATCATGAGGGCCATGTGGGAGTGTGTTGGTTTTAATTGTGGTCATTTGTGTGGTGGTTGGAAGAGATGACTGGGTCCACCTTGACATGAACTCTGGTGTGATTCCCCTAAGAGACTGAGTTCTGGAACTGACCTCAGAGATGTATTGCCATGAATTGTGTTGGGATGTTATGAGTCCACGCATGAGAGTCGTCCTTGGAAACTGAGATGTATGCCCAGGTTGTATTTCCACAAAGCACTGGGAATCACAGCCAAGATATCACATGATTTTATTCTGAAAGACTTGGCAGCCATAGTTGAGAGTCGAAACACACATGGACCTCACATTGTAGACCTCAATGGGCCTGGATTCATGTGACCATTTAGCCAATCTTTGGGAAGCCTTGCCTGTGAGAATTCTCCATAGCTTTCATTGACATGAGCTTCCTCAAAATTTAATGGTTCTGGATTGATTTGAAACGTACAGTGCCTCCAACTTCATCTTTCAAAAATGGCTAGATAAATACCAAGAAATTTTTGAAATTCCCATGACCAGGTGGCACTGGAGAACCTTTGGATGTCCTGTTGCTGATCATGAGTATACCAGACAGTGCCTTGATTGACTGAGTTTCATGAAAATGGTGTAGAACAGAGATGCCAATAAATTGGAGCCTGCTGAGTACTTGGCCTAGAGCAGTAGTGGGCAGGTGTGTGATAAAACATTTGTGGTGGGGCCATGTGGATCTGCCATTAGCTTCCAAATGTCTTGTGACTGACATGGTGCAGCAAGCAGTCCCTTCTATGTAAAGGCATCTTGTAATATTGAGAAGTTTCAGGGAAATTTTCAGAATCAAGTTGCTATGGTCAATGGGGAAAGTTATGTGGGATAGAAGCATGGTTGGTGCATTGTCCTGCAGAAACTGACCCACCACACGTGACAGAACTCCCTCCAGCACTATGTCCCAGTTGACCTCTTTGTATTTTGTGAAGCAAATACCAAACTCCCAGTGAAGCTGCAAGAAACACCATGAAAACTTTAGGATCACAAAATGGCTTCACAGTCCACACGGGGAGACACTTAGACCCCAGGGGCCACAGTTTAGCTACAAATAGCAAATTCAGCACTGCTGCTCATGTTCAGTGGAAAATAAGAAACCATGTCCTCCAGATCACATAGATGCAGACCTACCTTTATTGGTCTCACTAGAAACGAAGCTAAAGCACTTGACAACAACATATGTTTCAAGTGCCCAACCTCAGAGGCAGTTCCACAAGAAGTCTTTAGGCCAGAAGAGCTCCAGTTTGTGGAGTGTTTACCCTGTCCCTTACTTTTGGAAACTCCTTAGCATATTCTATTGCAAATATGTATTCACAGATTTTCTAACTCTTCTCCTCTAATTTTGTCTTACTTGGGGACTAGGTAATGTCAAGCCATTGTTCTGGATGACAGTGGGAACAATTTTTTGTAGCACATATTTGCATACACATTGGATTCATTTTATAATTTTCCAGTCAAAATAGTGAATCCCTCACACTAACCCCTACGCTACTAAACTCTGACTAGAATAATAACCCAAACAGAATTGAAATACAAGCAGTTCAGAGGAGGCATCGTGTATAGTTGGACTTGCCTTTTGCATTATATAGGGTAGGAGTTATGAATCTAGTCAATTATTTGGTTGAAAGTATTCTCCATGTTTTTTTAAAGTTAACAAATATGTGAATTCCTGTCTCCCTTTCTCTGTAGCCTATTTAGCACATGTAGTTTTATATGCACATATAGATTCATACCTGGTATCACACGTATATTTTTGGTGAGGTGGCTGACTTGGCATATAGAAATTGTGAGAAGATATCACTCCTTCTAAAAGCTGTTGGAACTGAGAATTCAACCTATGGGTGATCCTCCTATTTAAATAGCATTATACATAAATGCATGTTCAGTAAAATAAATATTTTTGAATCTGGGGATGATATGTATTTCATGATGAATTTCAATTGGCATATATAATGCTACTTTTTAATGTCTCTCTGTGTGTGTCTGTGTATATATATATATATATATATATATATATATATATACCCTCCAGATTTTTCAAAATATGAAATATATGTGTCTTATTATGCACTCCCAAATTTCATTCATATTCATGTATGTGGATTTATAATCTACTTTTCAAAAGATTATTCTCAGAAATATTCATCCACCTGAAATAACATTTTGGTTTACTAGTACTGAAAACTATCTTCAGTAAATGGTGCATAGAAATCCTAATATTTTGACATTGCAAGATGGCCATGAATAGAGTGCATCACACCCTTTGTACTGCGCAACTTCACATGTGAATAAGGAGTTAGAATGACGAAAAAGTATCTTGTTAGGATCTTACAGAAAAATGGGTGTGCCTGGAACCTAGAAGAATGATTTCCACCACCGAGGTCCTGTAATTGAGTCTCAAACAAGAGCCAACTATGCGACCGAAGATCTGGGGTGGCTGATCCGTGCGGCCCATGCCGTGGCTACAGACGGCGGGCCTCCACCGTGAAGCGACCAGCATGCAGGGAGAAACGTTGCTGCGGATTCTGTGGAATCCGGCTGGCTCACCCGCCACTGAGCCCGGGGCTGAGTTCGGGATTTCAGATGGGGAAGAAAGTGTTACAGTTCTATCCCGCACAACTGAAACTCCACCGAGGAAACCAACGGCCACCATCTTGGAGAGCTGAAGTATCCACCACCACTCTCCGACAGATTGCAACAACAAAACAGGTGTGTGTTACTCAGCTTATCTCCCATACAGCAGGTAATTCGCAAAAATTCTCTCTTAGGCTTTCCGGGGGAGGGATTACCAGAGAAAGCCTTCATAAAGACGGGGGGAAAACTAGTGGCACCTGACCTTCAACTTCCCCTCCCATCACCGGTGAAAACAAAACTTGTCTAGCCAGCGCAATGGGTGGGGCAAGCGGAAAAAATCAAAACAATAGAGTGCCAGTGTTCCCAATAGACACACTCCACACCCAAGGAACGGCAGGCAAAGAGTACAGTTTGAGCTGCCAAGAGGCATCACTCAGGGGAAATCTGGTGTAGCAGGGGAAATCAGGACTCGCAGAGGAAACCAGGGGACCAGAGGACAGACACGCGTGACTAGGAGGCTGGAGAACGCCTGCCCACCAGCAACCAATCACCCGCTGGCTGCCTGCGCAATTGGGCAGCTAGAGATCACCCGCCCGCCGGTGACAGCCCATTCGCTGATTGCACGACTGGATGGCTGGAGACCGCCCACCCGCCAGGGACCGGGAGGTGGAAACCAACCAGAGACAGTCCAGTCCCACCCCCCCATTCAAACACCCCAGCAAGTAGCCTGGGGCCCGCCATAGCAGACAGGTGACATCACTGGAGCTCAGCTGTCGGAATTCCTTCCAAGTGGAATCCACTTTTGCAGGCATAGACTACAAACACAAAAGAGAGACAGCAGAGATATATAAAACCAAAACAAATCTATTGAAGAAAGCAGAAACACAGCAATCAAATTGAGCTGAAAAGTAACGTGAACATCATGAAAAAACAAGGGAAAAAAAGGTGTGCAAAAAATGCAGGACAACTAAATTCTAAAGGAGGACCGTGAAGCATCAGAAATAGGGATAGGGAAAAAACTCAAGGCATACCTAACTCAGATGGAAAGGAATATTAGAGAAGACATGAGGCAGCAAGTCCAAGCAATAAAAGTATATTTTGAAAATCAAATAAACAAACAAATTCAAATGGCAAAGAATGAGCTTTACCAGGAGATAGAGACATTAAAGAGAAATATCAAACAGTAATCCTAGAAATGCAGGAAAGTATAAACCAAATTAAAAACTCAAACGAAGAGTATTACAAATAGACTAGATCAAGTAGAAGTTAGAACGTCAGATAATGAAGACAAAGTTTATCAACTTGAAAAGAATAGAGTAAACACAGAAAAGATGCTTAAATCCCATGAGCAATCTATTCAAGAGATATGGGATGTAATAAAAAAAACAAATTTGAGAGTCATTGGGATAGAAAAAGGCATAGAGATTCAAACCAAAGGAATGGACAACATATTAAATGAAATAATTCTAGAAAATTTCCCAGAGATGAAAGATGGAATGGATTGCCAAATCCTGGAAGCCTACAGGACCCCAAGCATTCAAAACCATAATAGACCAACTCTAAGACAAATATTTATGAAGATAGCCAGAACAAGGACATACAGAACAAAGAGAGAATATTAAAAGCTACGAGAGAAAGTAGGCAGGTTACATTCAGGGGTAAACCAATTAAGTTAACGACTGATTTTTTTCATCACAAACTTTGAAAGCAAGAAGATCCTGGAACAAAGTATTTCAAACGCTCAAAAATAATGGATTCCAACCAAGAATACTGTATCCAGAAAAATTAAGCTTCAGATTTGACAATGAAATTTAAGTCTTTCACGATAAACAAAAGCTAAAAGAATTTACAGCCAGAACACCAGCAGTGCAAAGCATTTTGAGCAAAATACTACAAGAAGAGGATTTGAAAAGTAATGCCTGAAACTAGCAGCAGGAGGTATCTCAGTAAAGGGAGAGGAAAATAACCAAAAAAGTAAAAACTAACCAAAATAAATAAATAAATGAATAAATAAATAAATAAATAAACAAACAAACAAACATGACTGGAAGTAGAAATCATATTTCAATTTTAACCTTAAATGTTAATGGCCTAAACTCACCAATCAAGAGACATAAGCTAGTAACCTTGATCAAAAAAAAAAAAAAAAATCCAACAATATGCTGCCTTCAGGAGACTCATATGATAGGTAAAGACATACAGAGGCTGAAATTAAAAGTTTGGGAAAAATCATACCACTCACATTACCCTCAGAAGCAAGCAGGAGTGGCCATACTCATATCGAATAAAATCAACTTCAAACCTACGTTAATCAAAAGGGATAAAGAAGGACACTATATACTGTTAAAAGGAACCTTGCACCAACAATGCATAACCATTATCAATTTGTATGCACCAAACAACTGAGCTGCAACACTCATAAAACAAACTCGCCTCAAGTTCAAGAGTCAAATAAACTACAACACAATAATTATGGGTGACTTCAACACACCGCTCTAGCCATTAGACAGATCCTCTAGACAAAAACTGAATAAAGAAACTATAGAATTCAACAGCAAAA
Organism: Callospermophilus lateralis; assembly: GCF_048772815.1. Taxonomy (NCBI): domain Eukaryota; kingdom Metazoa; phylum Chordata; class Mammalia; order Rodentia; family Sciuridae; genus Callospermophilus; species Callospermophilus lateralis. The sequence goes on along the minus strand of NW_027514973.1, from coordinate 384,664 downwards.
TCAGTAACCTAGACTTCACCGACATATATAGAATATATCAACCATCAAAAAGTGGATACACGTTCTTCTCAGCAGCACATGGATCCTACTCAAAGATAGACCATATATTATGCCATAGGGCAATTCTTAGTAAATATAAAGTCGTGGAGATAATACCATGCACCATATCTGATCATAATGGAATGAATCTGGAAATCAATGATAAAAGAAGGAAGGAAAAATCCTACATCACATGGAAAATGAACAACATGCTACTGAATGATCAATGGTTTACAGAAGACATAAAGGAGGAGATAAAAAAATTCGTAGAGACAAATGACAATACAGACACAACATACTGGAATCTATGGGACACAATGAAAGCAGTTTTAAGAGGGAAATTCATTTCTTGGAGTTCTTTCCTCAAAAAAAAAAGAAAAATCAGCAAATAAATGAACTCACACTACACCTCAAAAACCTAGAAATGGAAGAGCAAAACAACAGCAAATGTAGTAGAAGACAAGAAATAATTAAAATTAGAGCAGAAATCAACGAAATTGAAACAAAAAAAATTGAAAATATTGCTAAAACTAAAAGTTGGTTCTTTGAAAAAATAAATAAGATTTACAGGCCCTTAGCCATGCTAAGGAAGAGAAGAAAAGAGAGAACTCAAATTACTAACATACGGGATGAAAAAGGCAATATCACCACAGACACTACAGAAATAAGAAGATAATTAGAAAGTATATGGAAACCCTATGTTCCAATAAAATAGATGATAGTGAAGATATCAATAAACTTCTTAAGTCATGCGATCTGCCCAGATTGAGTCAGGAAGACACACACAATTTAAACAGACCAATAACAAAGGAAGAAATAGAAGAAGCCATCAAAATACTACCAACCAAAAAAAGCCATGGACCGGATGGGTATACAGCAGAGATCTACAAAACCTTCAAAAAGGAATTAATACCAATACTTTCCAAGCTATTTCAAGAAATAGAAAAAGAAGGAACTCTTCCAAATTCATTCTAAGAGGCCAATATCACCCTGATCCCAAAACCAGACAAAGACACTTCAAAGAAAGAAAACTACAGACCAATATCTCTAATAAACTTGGATGCAAAAATTCTCAATAAAATCTTGGTGAATCGAATACAAAAGCATATCAAAAAAATTATGCACCATGATCATGTAGGATTCATCCCTGGGATGCAAGGCTGGTTCATTATACGGAAATCAATAAATGCTATTCACCACATCAATAGACTTAAAGACAACAACCATATGATCGTATCGATAGATTCAGAAAAAACATTGGACAAAGTTCAGCATCCCTTTATGTTGAAAACACTAGAAAAACTAGGGATAACAGGAACTTACCTCAAGATTGTAAAAGCTATATATGCTAAACCTCAGGCTGGCATCATCCTAAATTGAGAAAAGCTGAAGGTATTCCCTCTAAAATCTGGAACAAGAGGGATGCCCTCTATCACCACTTCTATTTAATTCAGTTCTTGAAATACTAGGCATAGCAATTAGACAGACAAAAGAAATTAAAGGCATAAAACTAGGAAAAGAAGAACTTAAATTATCGCTATTTGCGGATGACATGATAATATATTTAACAGACCCAAAAGGGTCTACAGAGGAACTGCTAGAGTTAATAAATAAATTCAGCAAAGTCGCAAGATATACAATCAACAAGCATAAATCAAAGGCATTCCTGTATATCAGCAGCAAAACTTCTGAAATGGAAATGAGGAAAACCACTCCATTCAAAATATCCTCAAAGAAAATAAGATAATTGGAAAAACAATTAAATAGTTGGGAATCAACCTAACAAAACAGGTGAAAGATTTATAAATGAAAACTACAGAAACATAAAGAGATAGAAGAAGATCTTAGAATATGGAAAAATATACCCAATTCATGGATAGGCAGAAGTAGCATCATCAAAATGGCGATATTACCCAAATTCTCTACAGGTTTAAATTGTTGCCAATCAAAATCCCAACGACATTTCTTGTAGAAAAGATAAAGCAATCATGAAATTCATATGGAAATACAAAAGACCCAGAATAGCAACAGCAATTCTAAGCAGGATGTTTGAATCTGGAAGTATAGCGATACCAGACTTCAAACTGTACTACAAAGCAATAGTAGCAAAAACAGCATGGTACTGGTACCAAAACAGGCAGGTGGACCAATGGTACAGAATAGAGGACACAGAAACCATTCCACAAAATTACAACTTTCTTATATTTGATAAAAAGGGCTAAAAACCTGCAATATACGAAGGACAAATGGTGCTAGAAAAATTGGAAATCGATATGCAACAAAATGACACTGAATCCCTTTCTCTCGCCAAGCAAGGAAGTTAACTCAAAATGGATCAAGGAGCTAGATATCAAATCAGAGACACTGCATCTGATAGAAGAAAAAGTTGGCTACGATCTACATTCTGTGGGGTCGGGCTCCAAATTCCTTAATAGGACACCCATAGCCCAAGAGTTAATAACAAGAATAAATTAATGGGACTTACTTAAACTAAAAGTTTTTTTTTTTTTTTCTCAGCAAGAGAAACAATAAGAGAGGTAAATAGAGAACCTACATCCTGGGAACAAATTTTTACCCCTCTCACTTCAGATAAAGCCCTAATATCCAAAATATACAAAGAACTCAAAAAATTAAAAAGTAAGGTAACAAATAACCCAATCAACAAATGGGCCAAGGACCTGAACAGACATTTCACAGAGGAGGACATACAATCAATCAACAAGTACATGAAAAAATGCTCACAATCTCTAGCAGTCAGAGAAATGCAAATCAAAACCACCCTAGGATACCATCTCACTCCAGTAAGATCGGCAGCTATTAGGAAGTCAAACAACAGTAAGTGTTGGCGAGGATGTGGGGAAAAGGGGACACTTGTACACTGCTGGTGGGACTGCAAATTGGTGCAGCCAATTTGGAAAGCAGTATGGAGATTCCTGGGAAAGCTGGGAATGGATCCACCATTTGACCAAGCTATCACACTTCTTGGACTATTCCCTGAGGATCTTAAAACAGCGTACTATTGGGATACTGCCACATCAATGATCATAGCGGCACAATTCACAACAGCTAGACTGTGGAACCAACTTAGATGCCCTTCAATAGATGAATGGATAAAAAAAATGTGGAATCTACACACAATGGAGTATTACGCAGCACTAAAAAATTACAAAATCATAGAATTTGCAGGGAAATGTATGGCATTAGAGCAGAATATGCTAAGCAAAGCTAGCCAATCCTTAAAAAAACAAATGCCAAATGTCTTCTTTGATATAAAGAGAGCAACGAAGAACAGAAAGGGAGGAAGAGCATGAGGAAAAGATTAACATTATACAAAGACGTGTGGGGGGAGAGAAAGGGAGAGAGAACAGAAAGCATATGGAAATGGTAGAATACCCTCAATGATACACAAAATTCCACATAATAGGTTGTGATGGGAAATGGGGCAGAAATAATGGAGAGAATTAAACAACAGCACATGAGGTAGAGAGGGAAGATGGGAGGGCAGAGGAGGGGGGATAGTAGGGGATAGGAAAGGTAGAAGAATACAACAGTCACTAATATGCCATTATGTAAAAATGTGAATGTGTAAGCAATGTGTTTCTGCAATTCTTATTTGGGGAAAAAATGGGAGTTCATAAACCAAATGAGAAAAATGTATCAAAGATGATATATCATGAGCTTTGTAATGTTTTGAACAACCAATAAAAATAAATAAATAAATAAAGGTTTAAAATTGAGTGGGAAGAAATCAGCTAAAAAAGGGTTGAGATGCATTCATTTTGCTAAGCAGAAACTTTGTTTTGTGTAGTTGTAACTATCACAAATTTATTTTACCAGAAATTTGGCTTTTGAAAATGCACATAAAATGAGATTAAAGGATAATACACCTACCTTCATGAAAAATTCATAGCATTTCCTATATTTTTCATATTTCATTTTTTTAGTTAATATTTTGTCATGGACCAGGTCTAGCCTTAGGCTATTCTTCCAGAATACTACCTCATCTGACAAGTTCGTACAATGTATTGGATTTTTCTTTTCATCTTTTATTTAATTGTTTCTAGCTAATAATGTGTATTTCTTCTTATCTTTATTTGGACATACATACCCAACTATATCTTTGCATTTTATGTTTTACTGGGGAAGAGACTCATCAAAAGCTCTTTGTTATATGTATTAACAATCAAACATTCAGAGAAGGCAATTATTCTTAATTTTGCATGAAAATAACTTTGTACCATTTTTCTTATAAAGATTTAGAATTATTAATAATGTCCCTGCTGTAATAAGTAACTACTTACAAGAAGAATTAAACAATTGACTTTATATCAATTATGAATATGAAAAGTACTAAAATAAATATTTGGCAATTAATACACAATTGATAGAAATTGAAATCACGAGAAAGCCATTTAAATTGTCAGTGCATATGGTCCTTAAATAATAGGTTTTTTAAAAAAAATTTTCTCTAATTCATAAGATATATTATGCCATATTATAGCTTAATGTGATATAAAACCTTAAATTATCACAATGATAATAATAATCCATTGTTCCTTCCTCTACATTCTGTGGCATGCTAGTACTAAAATAAATTGTATTATAACACCAAAAAAAAGCCAAATCATAATATTTCTACAGTAACTGACACGAGTTTAACATCAATGCAAGTAGATTAGATTCCTATGGGACATGATGCGCATTTTGACGTTCATTTTTATTCAACACTGGAACATTACTATTTCTTCAGTTTATGCACATCAGAGGATATATAAATATTTCATCCACAATTTAGCAAATTTATACGCATTTGTTTAACTTCAAATCACTTCCTGCTTCAGAACCCATGTATTCCTCCATGTTTCTTGACTGCTCTTTTCATGAGACTTCTTTCCAAACACATTATTTTCGATTTTCTTTATCATATTTGAAGCAAAACACCCGTCATGATAAACCATAACCCTAATATTACCTTTAAATGTATTAGTGGTTGGAAAGAATGATTGTATATCAATATAAGATTTCTTACTTAGTTACAGATATCAATTCAATCCATTATTTAAAGTGGAACCAGTTATATTATTTATTCACAGTATGGTCTATTCATGTATTATCTCTATATTCATAGACACAGGGTACACCTCTTTGTACCCCCAATACTAATTTATACGTCTTCAAAATATTGCTCCCAGAAATGGTGGAACAAATACATGTAACCTGATCTACATATACATTTTATCACAGTAATATTCTGAACAGAAAAAGCAAAGTTCTCACTTATGATTGTACCATACCTAAATGGAAAGTGATCCTGGATTGCTAAAAACATCCATGTCCAGGTTGCCTAATGATCTCAAATGAAAATCCTATTGGTGACTACATATTTGTTTCTTCCAAAGATTATATATTCAAACTCAACCCTTTGAATACGTCTAAAGCTGTCACTCACTTTACACTTTGAATGATTTTGTAATGTGTCTATTGATATCTGCTTTCCTACATATTTTCCCCAGTTCATCATTGTGACTGAATCTTCACATGTGCTATCACTAACATTCACTCTCTAACCCAAACCTTTTGCTAAAAAACTTTGGTCCAAATCCTATATTCACTCTTCTTCCTAAACCTACCTCCTGTCTTCCTAATTTTACCGACTATCCCTTTTTGACTGGATGTTCTCTTCTACATTCAATCATCCAAGGTACAAGGTCCTATGCCACTGTATATCGATTTATCTGAGACATCTGTGCAGAACGTAATTCAATGCTAAGTATCCCAATCAATAACCCAATGACCTTCTGGGCTTCAAATCTTACTTAGATTTCTCTTTTCGTTCATATATTTCACCTCTATATTCTTATAAATATCACAGGTTCCCAATACCATTGTTCATCGAGCAGAATGGTTCCTAATCAAAATTGAAAATGTTATTAACACTAACCATGCACTGTTCCCTCAATCTAACATTACAGAAAAGCAATGACAGTGTTGGTCTTACAATACAGGAATGTATGGGATCTTCCACCTGATGAGAACCTCAAAGGTATGTGCAGAAATGATCCCTGGAGAAGATGTAGGCAGCTATGAAGGACCTGAGAGAGCAAAAGTCATCTTCCATGGAAAACAACCTGGTAGGATGAAGTTTGGTGTCTGAATCAGCCTCTGTCTTCTTAATGTAGAGGAGACGGACCAAACCAGGCCTTTTGGAGAGCTGTTCCTGAGAGCCTATGGATTATATCCCATTCTAACTTATGAAAGGGTCACAGGAAGTAGGGGCAGCCTCCATCTAAAGGGACCATAAGAAGCAACTGCTAAAACAAAGTGGTTGCCAAGGCAGTGACCTCATTCAGTTCCTGAAGGAAGTGACCTCACCTCACTTCCTTGGTGTTGGAACTCTCTGAACTTGGGATCCAGGAAGCCAGGCACCCCGAGCCAGTCCCAGTCCCAGTCCCAGTTGTCTCACTTGTTTGGATTTACCAAGGAGAGGGTCAGTCTTTCTTGGTACCTACTGATTTGAAGATGTCCAAATGCCAGAAGAGCTCTGAAGAGGGGCCTTTCCTGAGAAAGAAGGTAGTGGCTCACCACTGGTTCCTGTCAACTTCACAGAGTTGACCAAGGAGACCAGATCTGAGACAAGACAGGCCATTTCGGAGGAACATAGTATGGCCCAGCAGTCAGAGAACACTCCGAATAGTCACAGACCTACTTGGGGGAAGGAGGTGCCTTTGTGGGTATGGTTGTGGGTTTCTGGTTTGGTCTCATGTTCTGAGAATAAGTTTTTTCAGATATCAGCTCCGGAGCCCAAGAATTAATTCTCATTGGGGCTAAGGTTCCCCACCAGTGAGATTTGAAATTGGCGCTGGCTGCAGAGTTAACAAGGGCAGGGACTTTTAACGCCACTGCAGAAAAGAAGAAGGTACGAAGAAGAAGTCCTTAGGTGCAATGTTGGGGTTTTTCTCTGGGGTATGGCTGTCATTTATACTTTTCCTAACATTCTTCCCTTTTTGTTTTCTTAGAAAGTGGGGCATTGTTTGTCATTTGTGGCTGCTGCCTGCTGTGTGGGGGTGCTGTGGGGCCTAGAAAGGGAAGTGGACAAATGCTCGGGGGCCAGGTCTGGGGATATCATGGCAGCCAGAAATAAAAGCCAGTGGTATAGATAGCTACTTCAGTAGGGGAAAAGTCTATGAAAGTTCCCTGATGCCACAAGTTGTCGATGGCATGAAACCAGTCCTGGATGGAGGAGATTGTTGGTATCAGCTACTGGTCCTGTAACAGAGACTCTAGGAAATACTGGAAGCGTTGCCTGGTCATGGCGTCACCAGCACTTGAAGAAGATCAGAGCGAATAAAAACAGAATGAAGATAAAAATTAAAGCAAAGGTCAATTTTTGGCAGAAGTTCCATGTTGGGGGACTGACATAGAAGAGGCCAAGGGCCATGAGGAAGCTTAGAAGGTCATAAAGACTCATGAATCCAGGATGGCAGATTAAGAGGTTCTCCAAGCTCGTTGCCTCCCGCTGTCTGATGTACGTTGCATTCCATCGTGCCTGGTAGTGAGCTTCATCACTGAGTGAACTGTTCTCTTGGAGATGTTAGGGGTTCATCGGTCATCAGAGGATGGTAGTGCCTAAGCAAAAGCTGGTTGAAATTTTGATTAGAAATTTTTTGCAGTTGGGTTTGAAGGAACTTCATTATGCATGGCAAGAGAGCAAAAAAAGGGAGCATCCCAATAAGGGGCCCCAAGATAGGTAGTAAGTACATGGCAAGATAGAATTGGAAGAACCCTGTTATGGGATTGGAGGAGCTAGGTTTGAGCAATTTGGTCAATAATTTCTGCAATTTCACAACATTTTTTTCTATCAGCCCAGATTCATTAACATAAGAGCAACATTCCTCTCTGAGGAATAGGCATGTACCCACTTTTTCTGCAGTGAGAAGATCAATTGCCCTTTGGTTCTGTAAAGCCACTTGTGCCAATGAAGTAACCTGGCGCTGCAAGGAGCCCAGAGACTCAGCAGTGGTATCGAGTGCTTCCTGCAGTTTTTGTTGCAGGTCTTTGAATGCCCATAGAGCATGACCTATAGCTCCACCAGAGAGTCCGAGACCCGCCACTGAGGTTGTTAAAGTGAGGCCTACCAGAACCGGAAGAAAGACTGCCCTACGGGTTCAGGAAGGTAGGGCCAACTGTCGGAATTCGGTGGGAGTATACAAAGACAGCTGAGGAACTACAGTAACCAAGAAACAGGTGCCAGAGACATTGATCGTTGAGGTACTTAAAGACCCATTACACCAGAGGAATTGTCCAGGTTGCATAAATGCAGCGCTCGATTGGGTGCTTAAGCTCAAGGAACAAATGGGTAAAAGATTCATTATTGGCAGGTGGAAACAGATGAAAGCAAATAAAGTATTGGTGAAATAACTTTCCCACAGTGGGATACGTGTCACATGTAGGGATTGTCCTTTCTTAGAGAAATTGTAGGTTTTTGCTGAAATATTTCCTGCCGCTAATGGGACTAAGTGAAGCACAGAGAAAGCACTGAAAAGGAGGCACAGAAAGAGGGGTGGAGTTTAATAATCGAAGAGATTGGTGTAACAAATTGAGCCATGTGTCAGGGGGACCTGAGGGGGTTGAAGGGTCTAAATCCTTTGTGGATGAGCTATGGATAAGATCTAAAAGTTTTGATTCTGACTCCTTAATGTGTTCGACTACCTGGATGGTTGCCTTAGGTGGCATAATCAGGGTGCGGCCAACTGTCATCCACCCTGTGGGTCTGGCTGAGGTTGTCCGAGCATAGACAGCAAACTCAACATAGTCCCAACGTTTGGCCTTGGGGTCAGGTATATCTAAAGTATACCATCCATTGTTATCAGATAAAGAGACTTTATCCCACTTTAGGTAACTAGAAGTCCACACTTTAGGGTAACCAAGTGAGTGGTAAGAATAGCTACCATGTTCATCATGGAGCCTGCATGACCAATAGGGGCACCCATTATATATCTCAGGCCACCAATGACAATAGTCTTTTGTTTGATCAAAAAGGAAGCAAATGAAAAGCCAGTTCCAGCTACCAGGGACGAAGGTCCTTGAAGGTGACAATTTTAGGGAAATAGAGGTGCAGTTGTGGATGAAGCAAGTAGTTGCATCCACTGCACGGACCTTCTACATGCCATGTTCTGAGTATCGTTCCTGGAGAGTGAATAAATACATGGTAGGAGAGGAGGGTAAAGACCAGTCCCGATAGAGCACAGAAAATAAGCAGAGCACAAAAAACAAGCAGTTACAGAAGATTAGGGTGTTGAGAGAGCCCATTGTGACATTTTAAAGAGGAATTGGGCTGCATGGAACACCGTGTGAGCCGCAACTTAAATGGGTGAGATGAGTGTGGAGAGCAGGAGTTAATGGGAGGTTCAGGAGGTGATTCTTGGAGTTCCTCTGGGTTGGTCCTGTCGTCAGCAGGTGGGGCCTCCTGGTGATATGGCTTCAACCTAGAAATGTGAATCCAGGGATTTAGACGGTTGTCTGGTAAGGAGAGTTTGGCGGCAGTGGGGGTACAGAGAATGACAGGATAGGGGCCTTCCCATTTTGGGGCAAGAGTCCCTTTCTCCTCTGGGGTATTATAATATACTAGACTCCCAGGTGTTAAGGGAGGAGTGTTTGGAGAGGACACTGGGTCCGGATGAAGCCAGTCCTGATATTTCCAGAGTTCCGAGCGGAGATGATACAAAAGAGGCAAAGACAAATCTCGGGTGAGAGGTCCTTGTGAAATGACCAACCCAGGGGGTATAAGAGGTCTTCCATACATTATCTCAAAGGGAGACAGTAAAGATGGTTTTTAGGGAGAGCTCTGATTCGAAGCAAATCCAAGGGAAGGAGTTTGACCCAGTCTAAGTTTAATTCCATTGTCAATTTGGTAAGGACTTCCTTTAGAGTACAATTTACGCTTTCCACTTTCCCTGAAGCTTGGGGATAATATGGACAGTGGAAATGCCACTTGAAGGAGAGGGCTTGAGAGACCTTTTGTGTGATTCTAGAAATAAACTCAGGGCCATTGTCATATTGTAGAGAAGTGGGCATACCAAACCTGGGGATGATGTCTGTCAGTAAGATTAAAGCTACAGTGGAAGCCGTTTTATTGGAAGTGGGAAATGCCTCAATCCAACCAGAGAAAGTGTCCACAAAGACAAGGAGGTATTTAGTGCACCATACTGTGAGCATGTTGGTGAAGTCTACCTGCCAATCAGCAGTGGGAATGTGTCCCCGGGCTTGGTGGGAAGGAAAAAGTTTGGGCCTTAAAGGAGTATAAGTGTTGGTCCACTGACAGATCTGACAATTAGAGGCTATATTCTGTAGCATGGCTTTGTCAGAGAGGGTGAGCGAGAAGAAGCTCTGTAAAAAGAGGGTCAAAGACTGAGAATTGGAAAGGAATAGAGTATGAAGGAACTTGAAGAGATCCTTGTTCTTACTGGAAGAAGTAGGGGCTTCAGATGAGCTGTCTAAAGTGGCCATTATATGTCCCCCAGGGGGTCCATCATTGGAAGTGGTAGCAGCCATTTGTTCCGCCTGGTCAGCTTTGGCATTGCCCTCAGTGATAAGAGAGACGTCCTTCTAATTAGACCTACAATGGACAACTCCCACCTGGGTGGGTAAGTGGGAGGCCTTTATCAGATTGGTTATAAGAGCCGAATTAGTGATCACATTACCTTTGGTGGTAAGTAGGCCTCGCTCCTTTCATATTGCAGCATGGGATAAGATATGGAAGACATATTTTGAATCAGTATAAAGGGTTAGGGATTTGCCTTGTGCTAGAAGGCAGGCACGAGTGGCTACTATAAGTTCAGACTGCTGGTTGGTAGTTCCTGAAGGCAGAGCTTTGGCCTCTATAATCTCAGTGGCTGAAACTACAGTGTATCCAAAGTAATGAGTGCAATTCTGCCTAAAGGAACTGCCATCAGTAAACCAGATAAGGTCAGGCTTGGCTAGTAGTCTCTCAGAAATGGAAGAATGACAGGGGAGGAAATCATCTAAGGTTTCCAACCAATTATGAGTTGGTGTGTTAGACGTGGGAGTCATTGAGAGCAGTGAAGCAGGGTTCTGTGCAGAGCAGGGGAGGAAAGTAATATTAGGGTTTTCCAGAAAGGAAGTGAGGAGTGACAGAACTCTGGATGGAGGAAGGGTTTGAAAGCCCTTATAAGCTAAAAGATCCTTCAAGTGATGTGGGGAGTGGATAGTTAAAGGGGCCCCAAAAGTAAGCTTAGAGGCTTCTTTGTGTAAAATTTGTCCAGCAGCCAGAGCTCTTAAGCAAGGGGCCCACTCACGGATGGTAGGGTCAATTTGCTTGGACAAATATGCCACAGGTGCAAATGTAGGCCCATAGTTTTGACGTAAGACCCCAAGTTCTTGCCTCCCTTTTTCATAGACATATACATGAAATGGTCTTGAAAGATCAGGAAGGTGAAGGGCAAGTGCCTTTAAGACAAGTTGCTGAAGCCTGCGCAAGTGGTAGTTTGGGGAGGAGGCAAGAGATTCACTAGGGGGTCCCTTTGGTAGTTCATACAGGATTTGTATAGAAGAGAATAATTTGGGATCCAGGCCCAAAAATAACCTGCTAGTCCTAGGAATGATAGTATTTTGGCTTTTGAATGGGGCACTGGAAGATCAGAGAGGAGTTGCCTCCTATCCAGTGTTATTTCCTTTTTTCTGGGTGTAAGGCAAAAACCAAGAAAGGTGACAGAAGACTGGGAAACCTGGGCCTTGTGGGGAGACTTCCTATTTCCCTTGTCTGCTAGGAAATTAAGAAGCTGAGCAGTGTGGGATTGAGAGTGTTCCCAGAGGGACTACATAGAAGAAGGTCATCGACATATTGAAGGAGAGTAGAGTCAGGACAGGTCGGGTGAAAGGATGTGAGGTCCTGGGCAAGAACTTGGCCAAAGAGATGGGTGCTATCCCCGAATCCCTGTGGGAGGACAGTCCAGGTAAGCTGATGAGAATGGCGGGTGTGAGAGTCAGTGCAAGTAAAAGCAAAGATATCCTGAGATTCTGAGAACAAGGGGATAGAAAAGAATGCATGTTTCAAATTTAGAACCAAGAAGTGGGTAGTAGTGGCAGGGATCTGAGAGAGGAGGGTGTAAGGGTTGGACACTAGCGGGTGGATGGGGACCACAGAGGAGTAGACAAGGGGAAGGTCTAGAACCAGCCTGTAGGACACGTTAGGTTTCTTAACTGCCAGAATGGGGGTGTTGAAAGGAGAGTGTGTAGGCCTAAGATACCCCTTTCATTATAAATCCTGGATGATGGCTTCTAATCCGAGGAAGGCTGTGGTTGTGAGTGGATATCATGGTTGACTAATATATCTTGAAGGGTCCAGTAAGACAATATGAATAGGACTGCATTTAGCCATAAAGTGTGTAGTTGTGTCCTAAAACTCAGGGTTAACTGGTTTAGATAGTCGTGGGAGAGTGCATGAAGGAGGTGTATCTGCCCCTAGGAACATCATGAGGAAATGAGAGGTAGGAGAGGTGTGGGGTGATATGTGAATGGTGACTTTTAATAGTGAGAGTATGTCCCTTTCCAGAAGGGGAATGGGGCAATGGCTCATAAGGAGAAAGGAGTGAGTGAAGGACAAAAGGGATTTTGAGGGAAAATATGTTTACCTCCTACCACAACAATAGGAGTTTTTGAGGGTGTGGTAGAACCCCAATACTCCCTCAAGACCGAAAAAGTGGCACCAGTATCCAAAAGGAAGGTAATGAAGCGTCCATCCACCAGGAAGGTGACCCTAGGTTCTTGATTCTTGATGGTAATAGTTTGGAGGGAAGGCCCAGGGCTCCATCATTTCTCCTCTGCCAAGCCCAGGAGAGGCTGGGGTTGCTGGGTGGCTGACCAACCTCCCTTCCGGGTTGTTGGGCAGTCTGCCCCCCAGTGTCTCCTTTGATGGCATGTTGGGCAGGGGTTGTAGGGTGTTCTCGGCGAAGGACAATCCTTACCACATTTGAAGCAAGCTCCAGGGGGTGTCACATTGGGACGGCGTGGTGATGGCCTTCTCTGAATGACCTGGGCCAACATTTGGAATTTGGCATTTTCAGCTCTCTGCCTACGGCATTCACTTTCATCCTCTCTACCATGAAAAACCTTTAAAGAGACAGTGAGGATTTTGGTCTGAGGAGTAGCAGGGCCCTGTTCAAGCTTTTTAAGCTTGGCTTTAATGTCAGAGTATTTTTGGGCCAGAACATATGTCATTAAGAGATGACGGCCATCAGGGGTTTCTGGGTCGAGTTATGTGCAGTGTTGAAGGGCCTTGGTTAGTCTATCCAGGAATTCTGAAGGTGTTTCCTCCTTCCTTTGAATGACCTCCTGCACCTTTTTAAAGTTAACAGCCTTGTGGGTCGCCTTTTTCAGGCCCGCCAAGAGGCAGGATGTAAAAAGGTCATGAGTCTGTAAGCCTTCAGGGGTGTTGTAATCCCATAGGGTTCCTGCTCTGGGACAGCATGAGAGCCCGTGGGGTGGTCAGGATTGGTCCTATGATTTTCATCAGCATGGGCTTGGGCTAGCTCCCAGACCCATTGCCTTTCCTCGGGGAGAAGTGTATTCGCCAAGAGCATGTATATGTCATGATGAGTGAGGCTATATGCTTGCAGGACCCATTGAAACTCCCGAATGTAAGTGGTGGGTTTAGTGGTGATTGAGCCTAACTTGCTCTCTAGCTGAGTAATGTCTGACCTGGAGAAGGGCACGTGGACTCTGATGACACCCTCGGGACCAGCTACCTCACGAAGGGGTGCGATTGTCTTAGAGGTGGGAAGGAGTCCTTTAGACCTGGTAAAAGGAGGACTGAGAGTTGCAGGCGGAGGACAGGAAGGAGAGGGAGGGGAAGGGAGTGTCTCTTTGGAAGAGGAGGAAGTGGAGCAGGCAGAAGAGGACGGAGGGGAGGGGGATAAAATGGAAGGCTGAGGATCCATGGAATCAGGCAGAGGATGAGGAGGGTATTGCAGAAGAGAAGGGGCAGATGGGGCTGGGGAGAAGGTGGGGGTTCATCTGCTGGGTTGAATGAGGAAGAATCTGTGAAGTCAGAAGTAGAAGTAGGGAAAGAGAGGGGATTGCAAGCAAGGAGGACCTGAGGGGGAGGGCAGGAGGAGCAGAGACAAGGTGCTGTGTGGGAAGGCTAATACCTTCAATGCAGGGAATCTCCCTCCACTTTTCCAGACGCTGGCAGTAGTTAAAAATGTCCCAGGGGAGGTTTGGATCTAAGGAGCCTTCTGGAGGCCAATGATTGACATTATCCAGTGGATATGGAGGCCAATCTTGGGTACAGAATTTAATTAAAAGTTTGGGCTTGATGTCTGGTGTGAGGGAGAGTGTGGCCAAATTTTTTATTAAACATTTGAGAGGTGAGGCTTCAGGTACAGATGAAGAGGTGCCCATTGTCACAGGGAGAGATGGAAGAGAGAGAGAGAGAGAGAGAGAGAGAGAGAGAGAGAGAGAGAGAGAGAGAGAATAAGAGTAAGCGAGAGAGACAAAGAGAAAACCCGAGCTGGAACGGCTTCCAGGAAATTCAGGGCGAATGGGGGTCACGTGGGTGTCCCCAAAATGACCAGCTGTCGCGAGGAAATACAGAGGGTACTACCTGGTCGTCACCAGTGAAGTGCGATCTGGAAGACCCAATGGGTTTGGAGCCATGGGCAACCTGACGTCAGGAAAGTTTTCGAACGCAGCTGAAGGAGTCAGTAATGAAAACAGAACTCCAGCTCCAGCAGAATGCAGTTCTAGGACGGGAGTTCTGTTTTCCCTGAGCAGAGAGGCAGCTTCAGCCAGACACAGCAGCCCTGCAGGAAACAGCAAATCTAGCAGGCAGCAGCAGTGGCAGCAAAGGAGGAAAAACCACAGAGCCTCTCGTGTAAACTCAGAAACCTCATGCCCCAAAGGGAAACGGATCACTAGAGGGTCCACTGTGACCAGTAAAGGTCTTGGTGGGAGGAATTCCCTCTCCCCTACCGGGCGTCTAGAGTGTGCTGGATGATCAGGGTCACAAAACTAGCGGTAGCCCGAAGGAAGTTGGCGAGCCGGGGTCAGGGGAGGCTTACATACATCAGATCAGTGGTGAGTGCAGGAAGCTGGCGTCTGAAAAGAGCGGACCAGGATGGAGTGTTTGGGCAGAACGGGGGATGGGGCTCTTGTTGGAAAGAGCTCACCCGTATCCTCAAACGGGGCACCAGAATGAAAGAACTCCCCACTCAAAGGCACTTCGCCGGAGAATTCCAATTTTATTGCAAAAAGCTGTGTGCTTATATAGAACTAAGGAGGAGATGAAAGGACTTAGATAAATGGCAGGCAACCCGTTTATTGGCAAGTTCTTTCAGATATCAGCTCCGGAGCCCAGGAGTTAGTTCTCATTGGGGCTAAGGTTCCCCGCCAGCGAGATTTGAAATTGGCACCAGTGGGAGAGTTCACCCACTTCAGAAAAGAAGAAGGTAGGAAGAAGAAGTCCTTAGCCGTCATGTTGGGGTTTTTCTCTGGGGTATGGGTGCCGTTTATACTTTTTCCAACAATGAGTATACCAGACAGTGCCTTGATTGACTGGTTTTCATTAAAATGGTGTTTAACAGAGATGCCAGAAAGTTGGATCCTGCTGAGTAGTGGGCCTAGAGCAATGGTGGGCAGGTGTGTGATAAAACATCTGTGTTGGGGCCATGTGGATCTGCCATTGGCTTCCAAATGGCTTGTCACTGACATGGTCAAACCAGCAGACCCTTATATGTAAAGGCATCTTGTTATATGGAGAGGTTTCAGGACGCTGTTCAAAATCAGGTTGCTATAGTCAAGGGGGCAAGCTATGTGGGATAGAAGCCTGGTTCTTGTATTCTCCAGCAGACCCTGACTCACCACACGTGACAGAACTCCCTCCCGTACTGTGTTCCATTTAAACTCCTTGTATTTCGTGAAGCAAGTACCAAACTTCCAGTGCAGCAGCAAAAAACACCACAAAAATAGAGGATGACCATATGGCTTCACATTCCACATGGGGAGACATTTAGCCCCCAGGGGCCACAGTTTACCTACAAAGGGAGAATTCAGCAATGCTGCCTCATGTTCATTGGGACAAAAAGAAACAATGTCCACCAGGTCACATAGATGCAGACCCAGCTTTTATGGTCTCACTAGAAAGGAAGCTAAAGCTCCTGACAACAACATATATTTCAAGTGCCCAACCTCACAGAGAGTTTCCCAAGAAGTCTCTAGGCCAGCAGAATTCCATTTTTGTGGAGTGTTTACCCTGTCCCTTACTTTTGAAAACTCCTCTACCACTTCCAAGATTGTGAACTCCTGATTGTTTTCCCTTCCAGATATGTATTCACGGAATTTCTAACTCTTTTCCTCTAATTGTTTCTTACTTGGGGCGAAGGTATTGTCAAGACATTGTTCTGGATAAGAGTGGGAAGATTTTTGTGTAGCACATATTTACATACACATTGGATACATTTTGCAATTTTTCATTCAAAATACTGAAACTCTGACACTAACCCATACCCTACTAGACTCTGACTACTAATCCTAATATGATGGAGAAAAATAACCCAAACAGAATAGAAATACAAGCAGTTCAGAGGAGGCATGGTGAATAGTTGGTCTTGCCTTTTGCATGATATAGGGAAGGAGTTATAAATCTTGTCAAATTTTTCTTGAAATTGTTCTCCATGTGTTTTTAAAGTTAACACACATGTGAATTCCTGTCTCCCATTTTCTGTAGCCAATTCAGCACATGTATTTTTATATGCACATACAAAATCCTACCTGGAATACACGTACATTTTTGTGAGGTGGCTAACTTGGCAGATACAAAGTATGAGAAGAAATCACTCCTCCTAAATGCGTTTGGAACTGAAAATTCAAACTATGAGGGAGCTTTTTAGTTGAGCAACATTATACATAAATCCATGTTCAGTAAAATTAATATTTTTGGATCTGTGGATGATATATATTTCATGATGAATTTTGATTGGCATATATTTTCTACTTTCCAATGTATTTGTGTGTGTGTGTATATATATATATATATATATATATATATATATATATATATATATATATATACACACTCTAGATTTTTCAAAATATGAAATACATGTGTCTTATTATACACTCCCTAAATTCACTAATGTTCATGTACGTGGTTTTATAATCAACTTTTCATAAGATTATTTTCAGAAACATTCATCCACCTGAAATACATATTTGTTTTCTAGTACTGAAAACTTACTTCAGTGAATGGTGCAAACAAATCCTTATATTTCTACAGTAACTGACCCACTTTAACATCAATGCTAGTAGATTCCTATGGGACATGATGTGTATTTTGACGTTCAATTTTATTCAACACTGGTACATTTCTATTTCTTCAGTTTTTGTACATCATAAAATGTACATTTCATCCACAAGTTCACAAATTTAAAGACATTTGTAACACATTCAATCACTTCCTGCTTCAGAACACATATATTCCTACTTGTTTTTGACTGCTCATTTCATGAGACTTCTTTCCAAACACATTATTTTCGATTTCCATAATCAATTTTGAAGCAAAACTCACACAGAATTTATGATAAACTACAACCCTAATATTACCATTAGATGTATAACTGGTTGGAATGAATGTATGTATATCAATATAAGATTTGCTATGTATTTTGAGATATTAATTTATTCCATTTTGTAAAGTTGGAACAAGTTATATTATTTATTCACAGTATGGTCTATTCAATCATTCTCTCTATATTCATACACACATGGTACACCTATTTGTGCCCCCAATACTAATTTATACCTCTTCAAAATATTGCTCCCAGAAATGGTGCAAGAAATACTCATGTCACCTGATCTACATATACATTTTATCACAGTAATATTCTGGCATCAAAATGCAAAGTCACACTTACGATTGTACCAAAGCCTAAATGGAATATGAGTATGGATTACAAAAATCACCCGTGTCCAGGTTGGCTAATGCTCTCAAATGTCAATCCTATTGGTGACTACATATGTGTTTCTTCCTAAGATTATATATTCAACTTCAAGCCTGCTGAAAATGTCTAATCCAATCAATCACTTTATCATTTGTGTGATTTCCTATGTCTCTATTGATATCTGCTTTCCTACATATTTTCCCCAATTGATCATTGTGACCAACTCTTCACATGTGCTGACATTTACATTTTCTCTCTACCTGAAACCCTATTGCTAAAGAACTTTTTTTTCAAATCCTATACTCACTCTTTTTTTCTAATTCTACCAACTATCTTCCTAATCCTACCAACTATTCTTTTTAGACTGGATGTTCTCTTCGACATTCAATCATCCAAGTACAAGGTCCTATACCATTGTGTATATATTTATCTGAGACACATGTGCAGAACATAATTCAAAGCTAAGTATCCCAATCAAGGATCCAATGCCCTTCTGGGCTTCAAATCTTACCTAGATTTCTGTTTTCATACATATATTTCACCTCTATATATACTTACAAATATCACAGGTTCCCAATACCATTATTCATCCAGCAGAATGATTCCTAACCCAAATCAAACATGTTATTAACCCTAACCATACTCTTTGCCCTCCATCTAACTTTACAGAAGAGCAGGGACAGAGTTGGTCTTACAATACAGGAACATAAGAGATCTTCCACCTGCTGAGAACCTCAAAGGTCCATGCAGAAATGAACCCTGGGGAAGATAGAGGAAGCTATGAAGGACCTGAGAGAGCAAAAGTCATCTTCCACGACAAACAACCTGGTCAGGATGAATGGGTGTGTCTGAAGCAATCTCTCTCTTCTTAATGTAGAGAAGATGGACCAAACCAGGCCTGTGTGGAGAGCTGCTTCTGGGTGCTATGTTTGATATACCATTCTAACTTGTGAAAGTGTCACAGGAAGTAGGGGCAGCCTCCATCTATTGGGACACTTGGAAGCAAATGTTAGGAAAAAGTGATTGCCTAGGCAGTGACCTCATTCAGTTCCAGAAGGAAGTGACCTACATCACTTTCTTGGTTATGGAACTCTCTGAACTTGGGATCCAAAAAGCCAGGCACCCAGAGGCAGTCCCAGTCCCAGTCCCAGTGGTCTCACATGATTGGATTTACCAAGGACAGAGTCAGTCTTTCTTGGTAACTACTGATGTGAAGATGGCCAAATGCCAAGAGAGCTCTGAAGAGGGGCCTTTCCTGAGAAAGCAGGTAGTGGCTCACCACTGGCACCTGACAACTTCACATTGTTGGCAAGGAGACCAGATCTGAGATAGGATAGCCCATTTTGGGGGAACATAGTATGGCCCATCAGTCAGAGGACACTCCGGATAGTTACAGACCTACTTGGGGGAAGGCGGTGACTTTGTGGGTGTGCGTGTGAGTTTGTGGTTTTGTCTCATGATCTGGGAATAGGTAGGAAAGTCGCTTTGTTTGGTTTGGATTGGATCGTTTCTAGTAAGTCTTTTGATAAGGCGAGTGTTTTTATGTCTGTTTATCCCAATGTGTCTGTGGTTGTAGATATTAGAAAAGAGAATGCATCAATGGATGTTTCCTGTCTTGTAGAAAGCTTCACAGCATTCATCCTGCCCAATTTATATATGGACTGTGGCTTGCCTTATAGATGGGCAACAACTACTATCTTCCTAAGTTCCTGTTTTCTTCTTGAATTTGGGCCACTCTCCAGAATAGGCTCATGGTTTGGTGTCCACAATATGTACCACTTCCAGGCTCTGTGACATGGCCATGTACTGGATAGCTGATGGGAATGGGATCATCTCAGAAAACTCAGATATCATTCGAGAAACCCTGCTTTGGGCCATTTGCTTACCTATTGTTCTGTTGCCCTGAATGTCAGAAACGTCTTTGTCTCAGTCCACCCCTTTTTGAAGCCTGAAAAAATGGTTTTCAATGGAAATTAATGGGCATCACCTGTAGCTCTTTGCTTAATTGCTTTGGAAAGGGATGTGTCTGCATCAGACTCGTGGCAATGTGTGAGGCTGTTGCATAGATTCTCAGAACCTGATGGATCTAAAGAAAGATTACATGTGTGCTTCCAAAACCAAAATGGCCAAAAAAGCAGTCATTGTGGACGAAGTCTCTCGCCTTCCTCTGTAAGGTTCCTGACCTCCATCAATTGAAAATAGGGATCCTTTGTGTCAAATGAGTTCTTCAAACCCTGCAGAAGATAGCCCATAGGTGCTTGGGTTTTCTCATGATTCCAATTCACATAAAGACTATATACCCGAGAGTCAGTAGGCCTCAAATTCGGGAAGCAGAGCAGTATTTATGGCAGGCCTATTTGATCACTCCTGGTTCTCAGGAAGGGTGTCCAGGCAACCCTGACTTTAGGCAAATGAGGGGCAAGGGAGGTTATTTTGTACACTGTCTTGGACTGATCCCCTCATGGAAACCTCGAACCACAGGTTATGATGAGTGTCTATATGGAAGAAGATGAGGGCCTTGTGGGAGTGCTTTGGTTTTAATTGTGGTCATTTGTGTGGCAGTTGGAAGTGATGACTGGGTCTACCTGGGGTTGAACTCTGGTGTGATTTCCCTTAAAGTCTGAGTTCTGGAACTGATCTCAGAGAAATATTGCCATGAACTGTGTTCAGATTTTAGGAGGCCACGCATGGGATTCGCCCTTGGAAACTGAGATCAAGGACAGGGTGGCTTTCCACAGAGCCTTGGAATCTCAGCTAGGATATCACATGATTTTATTCTGAAAGATTTGGCAGCCATAGTTGAGAATCAGAACACCCTTGGACGTCACATTGAAGACCTCAATGGGCCTGGCTTCATGTGACCTTTTGAAGACTCTATGGGAAGACTTGCCTGTGAGTGTTCTCCAGAGCTTTCATTGAAATGAGCTTCCTCACCATTTAATGGTTCCTGAATGAACTGAAACCCACAGTGTCTCCAACTTCATCCATGAAAAGTGGCTAGATAAATACAATGAAATTTTTGAAATTCCAATAATCAGGTGGCACTAGAGAACCTTTGGATGTCTTGTTGCTGATCATTAGTGTACAAGAGAATGCCATGATTGACCGGGTTTCATGAAAATGGTGTAGAACAAAGATGCCAGTAAGTTGGAGCCTGCTGAGTAGTGGGCCTATTGCAGTGGTGGGCAGGTGTGTGATAATACATCTGTGGTGTGGCCATGAGGATTTGCCATTGCCTTCCAAATGGCTTGTGACTGACATTGTGCATCCAGCAGAACCTTCTATGTAAAGGCATCTTGTTACATGGAGAGGTTCCAGGGCAAAGTTCAGAGTCAGATTTCTATGTACAAGGGGGCAAGCTCTGTGAGATATAACCTGGTTGTTGCATTCTCCTGCAGACCCTGACCCACCACAAGTGACAGAACTCCCTCCAAAACTGCGTCCCAGTTGAACTCTTTGTATTTCATGAAGCAAATACCAAACTCCCAGTGCAGCAGCATGAAACACCACGAAAAGTGGAGGATGAAAAAATGGCTTCACAGTCCACACGGGGAGACACTTAGCACCCAGTGGCCACAGTTTACCTACAAAGAGAAAATTCAGCACTGCTGCCTTATGTTCATTAGAATACAAGAAACCATGTCCTCCAGGTCACATAGATTCAAACCCATCTTTGATGGTCTCACTAGAAAGGAAGCTAAAGCTCCTTACAACAACATATATTTCAAGTGCCCAACCTCAGAGGAAGTTCCTCAAGAAGTCTTTAGGCTGTCAGAGCTCCATGTTTTTGGAGTGTTAATTGTTAGACCACGACACAAGAAAAGACAACTGACTCTAATTAAAATCATATTAAATTAATCTTATTATTTCTACCTTTCATGCTGCCTCCCCTCCCAAAACAGCCGGAACAAGACAGCAACCCCAGCTTTCCTACAGCCCAGATTTATAGCCCAGAAAGTTACACAAAAGTGGTGTTACAGATAACAGAACTCTGACAAGCATCACACTAATGGTAGTTTAGGTTTTTTTTGCTGTCCCTACATCAGAATTCAGAGGACCATTAGAGCCTCAGAGAGGGATGTTGTCTGGCCAGAGAAGGCAAATATTTATGATGTGTCACTAAAGTTTCAGAGAGGGCTGCTATCTGATCAGAGAGCCGGGCATGCGTGAGTTCAAGGCACGGGCAGGCATTTCAAGCAGGTTCAGAATTTGCAGTAATTTATGGTAAAGCCAAAATTACCTTTTCATGGCTTTGTGGCAAGATGGCTCTCAATTTTAATAAAAGATCAGGTTGGGTCTATCATTTCCCCCTTTTCTCTGTGTCCCTTTCAAATCTTTAATAGATTAGGGGAAGAGCACTGAGGAAATTTTAATCCCTCAGGTAAGATTCTCCAAATTTTTAGAACTTACCCAAAACCGATCTCCCTGATTTTACCAGACTTAATTAATTACTTATATTGATAGTCTACTTATCTTTCTCTCCATTGTTGTAAGAAGAGTGGCGTCAATCATTATTTCTTCTTCTAACCTGAGACAGGGTGAAGTGAGTGGGCATGGCGTGAGGGACATGAGTTGCCTTTTATAAGTCAGTTGGGGGACATGAGTTGCCTTTTAGAAGTCATTTCGGATTGAAGTCTGGTTGGGGAAGAACAGGTTGTAAAGTCATCTGGGGATGGGTTCTTCTATGAGAGAAACAAAAACCATGAGTACTGAATAATTGTTGCAGCAGCCGGAACATGTTACTGTATAGAAGTTCCCTCACCAGTCTTTAATATCCCCAGTTATCAGGACTATCAAATTAATATTTAACTTTTAGTGTTACAGTTGTCCTTCCCCATAAGATACAGTTTAACAATGTAATGTCATCTGATCTTGTAAAATCCTTTTTCTAGTATGACCTCTGCGTCTAATAGAGAAACCTTTAATTCTGTTACTCAGGGCTGGATAATCGTACTAGCAAACACCAAGCCTACCTGTGTTGGTTAGGAATATCTGCAGGCCTTAAATTAAAAATTTCTGCCTGTGGCAGCTCTTCTTGATAGTCTCTTTTTATAAGTATCAGGCATTCCTGTCTGAGAATCCTTCTTTGTAGCCTCCAGTCTTACTTATTTTGGGAGGCTAAAATTAAGTGCTTACCTTAAAATATTATTATTATTATTATTATTATTATTATTATTATTATTATTATTATTATTTAAAATGCCCAGGAATGCCTGTATTTTGGTCTTAACTGTCTTTCCAAAGTGTTTAAGATGAAGCAGTCAAACGGACTTTTGTTTCTATCTATTGTTAACAGTCAGCTGAGCTTTATGGGAGTCAATTCTGGAAAAATGAGAGCACATTTTCAATTCTGCTAGTGCCATTTGCGCTAGGTGGGTCCAGGTCTTGCTTGACCATTTGGCTTCCCTCAGAAGCATCAGGGATATCTCCTTTCTCTGATGACTCTCCTCTTCATAACAAATGCACTGATTGGCTTTCTGTTCTCCAGTGGTCTCATTAATCTCCCTGATCAGGAGGTTATGTGGCTCAGAGTTGCAAAGCTCTTTAGAGAAGTCCCCTGTTCCCTGGATTCAGATTGACTCAGAGGGTAAGAGCCAAATATTGGTTTTCTTGGCCCTTTTCATTTAACTTTAATTTTAAATCCTAATCTTAAACATCCAGCAAATTAATTTTAACAGCCTTATATTAAGAGTACTGGACTTTAATGTCTATAACTTTATAATTATCTTTTTATTAATTGGGATCTGTATTATTCTGTCTGTATTGTAGGTGATGACTTATTATCTTGAATAAACCCATGTAGTGTTCTTAAAGCAACACATTCGTAAAACACTAACAGGGAATCTTTAGATAACTTATAAGAAAATTTCAACTAAAATTAACAAAAGTAAAAATACTTAGTTCTTGTAATAGCTACCCTAAATTTTTTGGCTGAGTATTACATTATATCCCCTGTTTGAGATCCTAGGAATCTTGACATTTTTTATGTTTTTAACATAACTTTAAAGAAATATTATCTGACGTACTTGTTTCATAGTCATTCTCACATATAGTAAGATGGGACACACAGCCTTATCTCAGGTAAGGCAGGGCTCTTTATAAATCTTAAGCATTTTAGTTCTAAAGCTGATCTTTATTTTTTTTTTGTTTGGGGGTCTGGGAAGATCTACTCCTTAAGAAACTAATAGTTCCTATTCAGGATTGGTTTTTGGTAGGAAAAATTATGATAAACATGGATTATTAGAATTACTTTATAATTTGGAAGGGTTTCTAGAAAACAGTTTACCAGATCTGTAAGTTTCTATGTGAGGAGCCTCTAGGTCATTGTGGTGTTTGTGAACTTCCATTTTAGTGTACTGTGGCCAAGGTCAAAATGTACAGACAGTGAAGGTGTAACCCATCAACTTCATCTTCAGACACTTGCAAAATAGTTCCCAATTTCAGGTTTGGTTCTATGAGCAAGTGAATGTGCAGGTTGAGGGCTCAATCATTGGTTTTAAGAAGTATATGAACCTCTCATCAGATGATGCAGAAGAAATTGATTTAAAACAAAGTAAAGAACAGAACTGGGTCACTGTGTACCAAAAGGAGATAATATTACTCTGCTACCAAGTGTCTCTAACTAGAAATGATCAATGAAGTCATGAATTATTGAGAAGGCAGTTTTGTTTTTTTAGGTGTTTTTGTTTAGGAGTATAATCCTAAAGTATTTGTTTATATTGCTTTGATTACCCTTTTGTTATTACCAGATGACAATAATGGTATGGGGTTGTTTTTATTAAAAAGTAAAAATTAAAAGCAACATTGACAAAGTTTACATAAAATGTTTGTGGTCTCATGAACATTAGCTAACACCATATGATATCACATTTAAAACATGAATTAAAGAAAGCCTGAAAGTTTTCAACTTTTACATAGATTAGGCTCTCATTAACTTAAAAATACATTTAAATTGTTCCACAATGTAAAAAGTAACATAAAACTTTACATATCTTATTGATAACAGGTAAATAAATCTCCAATATATTTTTTTACCATACAACTTCAGAACACCAGCTTGATATAATGCTCTTTTAAAGTTTCTACCTTACAGACTTGCATACCTGTAAGATATGAAAACATTAATAGCATCACAATTACATTGATGTTTCTACATTAACCAAGTTTAGCTTTTAAAGAAATGGCAGTACAATGCTCTAAAATAACAGTTCTGATTTAATAAGTTTTTTAATTTTTATGGTTCATTGCTCTAGAAAAAATAAAACTTAATAAACACAATGTTATGGGTAAACTTATGTTTCAAAAATTTTTTGTCTCATTAACACATGACTGATTTTTAAAACCTTATATAGAGTTTAGTAAAAACTTATACAGACCTTAGTAAATGAA
Organism: Callospermophilus lateralis; assembly: GCF_048772815.1. Classification (NCBI taxonomy): domain Eukaryota; kingdom Metazoa; phylum Chordata; class Mammalia; order Rodentia; family Sciuridae; genus Callospermophilus; species Callospermophilus lateralis. The sequence continues at coordinate 359,282 of NW_027514973.1, read as the reverse complement.
TCAGAATTCTAACAAAAGTACTCACGAATGAGTAATCCCATATCAAATTTACTTTACTTATTTATCAAAATATTAGAGAAATGTATTGAACAGTGTAAACCATTTTTATGTTGAAGAAAATGTTCTAGAACCAAGGCACATTAGACGTTTTGTAGATATTAATATTTTTTTAGATTTTTGAACACCTAGAAAAATTTGTAAGCTTAAATTTAAAAACATTTATTTTTATCTGTTTATCCGATTTAAATTGAAACATTTAAACCACGTGAACTAAAGATCTTTGGATCCACTTTTTAAAATTTGTTTTTATGAGCGCTTTTTTTTATGAGCGCTCCTTATATATGTTAATTTGTGTATCATATATATGATATACGGATATATGTCTATATAGACAGACAACACATAACAAAATTGTGCACACATAATAATAGTAAAGGCCTTGTAGTTTTTCACAGGTTAAATATCTATTGCAATGTTTCAAAAAGTCCACAGTTGGTCAAAGATAGAACTGATCAGAAAAACATTAACCTAGGTCTGTATGCTCAGAATCATGAGCTCAAAAATAATAAAGTATCTAAGGAAAACAATAAGAGTCCTAGAAAAATTGACTGGCCAGTAATTAGTAAATACCATACAATTTACTTTTTTTTTCCGTTAGGCATCAAATCAGTCTCCTACTAAGCTTGCAGGCTTTTTTCATTTGCATTTCAACATGAGTCATGGCTGAGGTCTGGAAGGAGCAGGGAAAAAACTGCTATTCTGAGCAGACACCTCAGGCCTAAGGCATATTAACCATAATTTTCCGGTTGGGGTGTTGAAAATTATGATACAAGTTCAAGATACAATTCACAAAATTTTATGTCTTTACATCTTATTTTGTCAACAGATACCATACTATGGTTTACTATCCTTGTCCAAATTAATGCACTGGTACACACAGTGACATTTTCTCTGGCTACCGAATTCAAAATTGGTTAAAAAAAAAAAGTGAATGATTGGGAAGTTACTTGCCAACTTGGAAGTAGAGTTCTTCAGTTTTCCATCCTAAGTATTTAAGTTCTCTGGCATGAATTACCTGAAATCTTAAACTAAACAATGACCTAAACCCGACTTTTAACTGCAAGATTGTGCAATGCTTCAAAAACCCATTCAGATACCAGTTTTTTTTAATGATAAAACATCATCATTTAGACACACATTCAGCTAAGATCATTCCCAAGAAAAAATTTATAATATCAACACATTATTGCACATGTCTTAAAGGGCCAGAAACAAAGACACAAGACAGACAGAAAGGAGGTAGAGACTATGGTTGTCAGACAGAATCCTTTAAACCAGAGCAGATAAGAGAAAAAATCTACTACACCAGTGGCACCACGGGGGGGACCAGATGTTTTAACAGAGGGGCAACCTGAAATATAAAGTAAAGTGTCTATATGGTGACTTTACTGAATTTAGTGTCCCCTTTTTCTTTTTCTCTTTTTTAACAAGACAGAGGTGGCATAATCCTTACAGTGCACGGAAGGAAGGAGGGTATTCCCTGAATCAACAGGGCTTTGGCAGCTGCTGGGGGTCCCTCAGTCCCTCCTTTTACTTACAGGATTAGCTCCTCTGGTTCAGTTCCACCCCAAGCAAGCTCCATCTCCTAACATTTCAGTAGACAGCTCTCACAAAGTTCAGGGGCGGAGGGGGGGTACCAAATTTGTAACTTAAAGTTCGGTTCCTGACCTAGAAGCCAATTTATACCAATTAAATAATGAGGAATGGGTTCTGAGAAAAAGAAAAGGGGAGGCTAATTGCTTTGCTAACAAAGGAGAAACACAGGGGACTCTGCCAAATGTTGTGACTCTCTTGATCTGGAGGGACAAGGGGTTTTAAAGGAGTTTCACTTGTTAACCTGGGAGATACTCAGTTCTTAGGTCCCCAGCAGGCATTGCCCTCTGCAATGGTTGTGCTCCAGGCAGCCAGCTAGGGGCTTCTATCATTCTGCTGAACAAAGGGGGGTAAAGTTCATCGCAGTTCCTTAAAACACAGTTCAAACGGGTGTCAGGCTTACTCTCTTTATTACCCATTTTCACGTCCAATATCCTTAAGTTTTTACAACCAAAATCACACAACAAAATGAACAAAAGCAAACAAACAAACAAACAAAAAAATAATAGAACGCAGAACAAAACACACACACACACACACAAAAAGAAAAACAGAAACCCGGCGCCTAAACAGAAAAACAGTGGTACAGTGCAACATCTTGCTAAAGCTCCAGGGTAGGAGCGCGTGCGTGCCCGTCGGCACCCCTCTACACTTCCAGAGGAATTTCCTACAGAACAGAACAGAGGACAGAACTATTCTTGTTACTGTCCTGGACAGGAGTATATGTGAGCCTCCCCAGGCCACATCTCTGTCATCAGAAGAGATCTCCCTTTACCGGATATCAGATGTTATAAAGGCGCCACTTACCTTTGGAGGCCTCCTCCATCAGGTGCTTGCTAATAGTTTTAGTGCAGAGGTTCACTGCAATGCTCCCCGGACTAAAGGCTCTCTTCCTAATATAGAGAAGATGGACCAAACCAGGCCTGAGTGGAGAGCTGTTCCTTGGTGCCTATGGTTGATATACCATCCTAATTTGCGAAAGTGCCACAGAATGTAGGGTCAGCCTCCTTTTCATGGTACTCTTGGAAGCAACTCTTTGGACAAAGTGGTTGCCAAGGCAGTGACCTCATTCAGTTCCTGAAGGATGCGACCTCACCTCACTTCCTTGGTAATGGAACTCTCTGAACTTGGGATCCAGGAAGCCAGGCACACAGAGCCAATCCCAGTCCCAGTACTAGTGGTCTCACTTGCTTCGATTTAGCAAGGACAGAGTCAGTCTTTCTTGGTACCTACTGATGTGAGGATGGCCAAATGCCAGGAAAACTCTGAAGAGGGGCCTTTTTTGAAAAAGCAGGTAGTGGCTCACAGCTGGCTCCTGACCACTTCACAGAGTTGGACAAGGAGACCAGATCTGAAACAGGACAGGCCATATCGGGGGAACACAGTATGACCCAGCAGTCAGAGGACACTCTGGAGAAAGAGACCTACTTGGGGGAAGGAGGTGACTTTGTGGGTGTGGATGTGTGTTTGTGGTTTTGTCTCATGTTCAGAGAATAGGTAGGAAATTCGGTTTGTTTGGTTTGGAGTGAACTGTTTTTAGTAAGTTGTTGGACAAGGCGAGTGTTTCTATGTCTGTGTATCCCACTGTGTCCGTGGTTGTAGACATTAGAAAATAGAATGCATCAATGGATGTTTCCTGTCTATTAGAAAGCTTCCCAGCATTCATCCTGCCCAATTAATGAATACTCTAGGGCTTGCCTTATCAATGGGCAACATCGGCTATCTTCCTAAGTTCCTGTTTTCTTCCTGAATTCTGGCCACTCTCCAGAATAGACTCATGCTTTTGTGTCCACGATATGTAGCACCTCCAAGCACCGTGACATGGACATGTGCTGGATAGCTGAAGGAATTGGCAAGAATCTCAGAAAACTCAGATACCAGTGTGACCAGGATAGTCTCAGTGGAGAAACCCTGCAATTGGCCTTTTTATTACCTATTGTTCTGTTGCCCTGAATGTCAGGAAGGTCTTTGCCTCAGGCCACGCCTTCGAGATTCCTGAAGAAAAGAGTTTTCAAAGGGAAATGAATGGGCATCACCTGTGGCTGTTTGCTTAATTCCTTTGGAAAGGGATGTGTCTGAATCAGCCCTTTGGCCCTGTGTGAGCCTAGAGCTTAGATTCTCAGCACCTGATGGATCGTAAGAAAGATCCCATGTGTGGATCCAAATCAAAATGGCCAAAAATCAGTCATTGTGGATGAAGTCTCTCGCATTCCTCCACAAGGTTCTTAACCTCCCTCAAGTGAGAATAGGGAACAAATGGGTCAAATGAGTTATTCAAAGCCCTGCAGATGCTAGCCCATAGGTTCTTGGGTTTTCTTATGAATCCAATTCAAATAAAGAATCTAAACCGACAGTCAGTAGGCCTCAAATTGGAGAACAGAGCTGTGTTAACGGCAGGCATATTTGATCACTCCTGGTTCACAGGAAGGGTGTCCAGGCCACCCTGACTTTTGGTAAATGAGGGGAAAGGGAGCTTACTTGGGACACTGTCTTGTGCTGCGCCTCTCATGGAATCCTCCTACCAGAAGTTATGATGAGTGTCTATATGGAAGAAGATGAGTGTCATGTGAGAGTGTTTTGGTTTTAACTGCGGTCATTTGTGTGGAAGTTGGAAGAGATAACTGGGTCCAACTTGGCTTGCACTTTGATGTGATTCCCCTTAGAGACTGTGTTTTGGAACTGACCTCCGAGAAGGTACAAGGTCCTATGACATTGTATATCCATATTTCTGGGACATCTCTACAGAACGTAATTCAATGCTAAGTATACCAATCAATTGCCAAATGAACTTCTGGACTTCAAATCTTAACTAGATTTCTGTTTTCATATTTATATTGAAAGGTTAATAAAATAGATACTTGTCATTTCCTGTTTTTCTGTATGCTTAACAAAACACCATTGAAATCTTGAGAACTGTTTACTATTCTTGTTCCCAGAATGTGCTGTCCCAAACTGCCAAACTGCAGAATGTACTCCGTCAACCAGTTGCTCGCAAACTGACACTCGCCATTACCCATCAATAAATTTCTCTCCCTGCCCTCTCCAAGAAATATATATAACCATTTCTTAAGCTGTTCTCAGGGCTCTCTGCTCTGCTCAAGTTATCTCTGAGCCCTTCATGCCGGACTCCCAATAAACCCTTTGCTGTTGCATGAGACAGTCTCTTAGTGGTCTCTGCCGCAGATGCTCGCCCAACCTTTACATCTGGTGGCCCTAGCAAGATCCGGAAGCTGCAGACAAAATACCCCCAACGAGCTCCTCTGGGGGTAAATAAGGCCCATCTTTCTCGTTTCAGGCTTCAGGTTAGGGTATGGCAAAACGGCTATTGGTAAAGAGCGTGAGCTCTCTCCCATGGTGGCTGACACACATGTCACAGAGCCACAGGCCATGTCCCTGGGGGATAGACTCGGGAAATCGTGGAACAATAGTCTCCTCGACTCAGTGATATTTTGTTTCTGATTCGGTATTGCCAGTCCTTCAGGTTTTGCCGACTAGTCAGTCCTGGTCTCAGTATTGGATGTCCATTGCCTGTCTTTATTGTCTTGTCTTGTCTGTGTTGTGTGTCGTTGCTTTCAGTGTCTGTGTATATTTCATTATGGGACAGATCATTTCAATGCCTCTGTCCCTGACCCTTAATCACTGGACCAAAATCTGCTTAAGGGCTCAGAATCTTTCTTTTTCAGTAAAACGCCAGACCTGGCAGATTCTGTGTCTCAGAATGACCCACCATTGCAGTCGGATGGCTCCTAGAAGGATCTTTCAACTTCGCACTTATTTGAAAAGTCCGAGATATTGTCTTTCAGGAGGTGCCACATAGACATCCAGATCAACAGCCATATATCTTAACTTGTCAGTACCTCTACAAATCTCCTCCTCCATGGGTCAAGCCTTTCCTTGTCCCTGCACCTGCTCCTACTCCTTCCCCCACGATTCTATCTCAACCTCTCTGCTCCTCCTCCTCCACCCTCTGTTCTCCCTGAGTCTCAAGACTCTACTGGACTCACCACCCCCTCCTTATCATCTGCCCTCATCTCCCAACCCCTAACACCCTCTAAGTGATTCCCCTTCTGCTGACTCAGCCTCTCCACCATTCGAGGAAGCTAGGCTGGCCCAGCGTCATCCAGATGACTGTCCCGTGGCACACACAGCCCCTCCTTCCCTGGAGGAAGCTGGCCCGGCTAAAAGAACTCAGAGAACTCACCGACGTTTTCACACCTGCCTACTTGAGGTGACTGCCAACACCACCTAGCGACTCTCTTCATGACAGAGCAATGAGAGAAAAATCTCCTGGAATGTAGAAAAAAATATCCTCAGACCTGATGGGCGACCAACACAACTTCCCAACATAATCAAAGCTGGCTTCTCCTTAAACCCACCCAACTGGGACCCCAACACCTTTGAAGATAGGGAGCATCTGTTCAATTATTGCCAGGCTCTAACAGCGGGTCTCCAAGTGGCCGCTGGGTGACCAACTAATTTGGCCATGGTAAGAGAAATTATTCAAAGGCCTGATGAATCTCCATTTATGTTTCTAGAGAGAATCATGGAGGCATATAAGAGATATACTCCTTTCGATCCTCAGGCAGCAGATTAAAAGGCATCTGTCACGATGGCCTTAATTGAGCAAGCTGCCATGGATATTAAAAAAAAAAATTAAAAGAGAGATTTTGTCAAAGAAGCCAAGAAAGTATACTATAAGAGAGAAACAGGGAGAAAGAAAGGGAGCAAAGGGAGGATGAGAGAACCAAAAGACAGACTAAGGCATTGACTAAGGTCCTGATCACAACAAGAAAGAGGCCAGAAATTAAGACATAGGGTGACAGGAAGGGCCCATGCCAGAGGCCACCCCTGGCCTCAGATCAGTGTGCCTACTCTAAAGAAAAAGGATACTGGGCCATAGAGTTCCCTATAAAGAGACAGCCACGCCAGCTGGCCATTCTGACTCTGGAGGATGACTAAGAAAGTCAGGGCTCAGATCCCATCCCCTAGCTCAGGGTAACTTTTGAAGTGGAGGGGACTCCAGTAAACTTTGAAGTGAATACAGGAGCAGTATACGAAGCCCTTAAGGCCCCATTGGGCCCTCTATCAAATAAAAGGTCTCTAGTTCAAAGGGATGATGAAAGTAAATATCAGGCTTAGACAACTAAGAGGACCATGGACCTGGGGAAAGGAAAAATCCATCACTCCTTCCTAGGAATCCCAGAATGCCTGGACCCATTGATGGGCAGAGATCTGCTCATCAAGCTCCGGGCCAAAATAACTTTTAACCATGAAGGCCCCCAAATGAAATTTCTAAATACTTCAGCAAAAACTCCTATAGTCACGGCTTTAACTATATTAGTAGAAGATGAACATCCACCATTCACATGCCCCAAGTCTGATCAAACAGGCAAGCTACCCCAAAAATGGATAACAGATTACCCAGATGCCTGGGCAAAAACTGCTGGGTTAGGCCTGGCCGTGAAACAATCTCCAATAACTGTGGAGTTAAAAACCTCAGTCTCCCCAGTCAATGTCAAATAATATCCTCTAAGCAAAAAAACTAAAGGTGGGATAAGGCCCCATATCCAGAAATATCTGGCATTAGGGGTCCTAAGGCCCTGTCAATCGGCCTGGAACACTCCCCTGCTACTAGAAAAAAAAAGCCAGGGAGCGGGAACTATCGCCCCATTAAAGAGCTAAGAGAGATCAACAAAAGAGGTCAGGACATTCACCCCACGGTACCTAATCGGTACAATCTGCTAAGCACTCTGAACCCTGATGGGAAATTATATACTGTTCTGAACTTAAAAGATGCTTTCTTTTGCTTGCCTCTGCATAAAGATAGTCAGTTGCTGTTTGCTTTCGGGTGGGTAGACCCAGAAACCAAAACGTCTGGTCAACTAACTTGGACTAGACTCCCACAGGGGTTCAAAAACTCCCCCACTCTCTTTGATGAAGCCCTCCACAGAGATCTCAACAACTTCAAAATTACGCACCCTGAATTTACCCAGCTTCAATACGTGGATGTCCTGCTACTGGCAGCCAACACCAAGGAAAACTGTGAGTCTGGGACCCAAGCACTATTATATGAGCTTGCTCAACTCGGGTATAGAGTTTCGACCAAAAAGGCCCAAATTTGCTAGCATGAAGTAATCTTCCTGGGCTATTCCCTTAGGGGCAGTAAACGATGGCTCACTGAGCCCAGAAAACAAACCATTATGTAGATACCACCCCCATCTTACAGCAGACAACTCAGAGAATTTCTTGGGACTGCTGGCTTTTGCAGGTTATGGATACCTGGGTTTGCGTCCTTAACTGCTCCATTATACCCGCTGTTAAAGGAAGATGCCCAATTCCAATGAAACCCTGAGGACCAGGAAGTTTTTGATAACATCTAAGGACACTGACACTGAACGCCTCAACTTCACTGAGCTCAGCCTGCAATTAGAGCAAGCCCTACACTACGTTAAAAATGTACATCAACTCACTCACCTTGGTTCAAAGAAACTGCAGGCATTACTGTAAGATTAAGAACAGAGTTTTCCACTAACCAACTCACAGTGAAAGGAAATAACTGAACGGGTAACAAAAGCCTGTCGGGTCCGTCAATTGGGTAATGCTTACCCTTCCAAGTTTCCTAGAGGAAAACACCTATGAGGAACCAGACCAGGACAATTCTGGGAAGTGGACATTACTAAAATTAAGCCAGCAAGGTATGGACTTAAATATCTCCTAGTCTTTGTAGATACATTTTCAGGATGGATTGAAGCCTTACACACACACACAAAATAAATAAATAAATAAATAAATAAAAAAATAAAACGGCGCAATTGGTTTTCAAGAAGATCCTGAAAGATATTTTTCCAAGATACGATCTGCCTAATGGACTGATAATGGATTGGTTTTCATGGCCCAGGTAAGTCAGGTGTTAACCAGGACCCTGTGGATTAATTGGAAGTTACATTATGCTTATATACCCCAGAACTCAGGACAGGTAGAAAAAATAAATAGAACCATTAAAGAGACCTTAACGGCCCCCTTAGGGACCTGGTGACTATCTCTCCACCCAGACATTTTTCAGCTCGGTATAGGTCTTTCCTATTGAGACATGCCTGATGAAGAGGATCTCACTAAAATTCCATTAAATCCCTTCCTTACCGTAGACAATTGAAACAAACATTATGGATGCAGGGACACGCGAGCGAGATGCAGGTTGGATAGCCTATATTACTATGTATGCCCGGCAGACTATCAAAGCGACAAACAGCCATGGCTGTGTGGGGGAAAAGCCGACTTCTTGTGTAAGTCATGGGGATGTGAGCATACAGGGGCTGCCTGGTGGAACCCAAACTCCTCATCAAATTCAGTACACAGCATTGGCCATATTACCAATTAGACAACCAAAAACTATGGCCCCCAGAGGGTTCTCTAGATCCTCAAATTCTGCATGACATTTTTAACTTCGGCAAGTGCTCAAAAGGGGGAAATTCCCCTATGTGGAATCCTTTTTCCTCCTTCGCTCACATCCTGTACTATGCTTCCCCAATAGTTCCTCACCCTCAGCCTTCTGCTCTAGACTCTCTGCTTTCACTCCCACCTCAGCAACCTGATTTCTCCCCTCCAATTACTAGATCAAAAACCCAAACCTCCGCTGGATCTCAGAACATTGCCCCCTTGCTGAGGAAGCAGGTACCGAGGTACCCCTCCACCCACTCCTCTCTTTTCCTGTCAGTGTCTGCACTAGGTCCCACCAAGTCCTCTAGCAAGCTTAGCCAAAGCTCAAACCAGCTGAGAAGAGCCCTCAGACCCCTATCCAAGATGTAATGAAAATGACCTTTAAAGTTGATTTGTCATCACTGAAAACAGGTTTCTAAGAATTTAAAGTCCCTCACAGGCTTTTTGGAATACTCACTCCCGTCTTCCCCTCTGCTCTACCTGTTCTACTGCTCAAGTTTTTTTCCAGGAAAATCCCAAACCCCTTTCCCATTATTCTTTGGCATCTCTCCTTCCTCATTCTCAGATCCACAGAGCTGCTCTCAGCATCGCCTTCCCTGTCATCCCCCTCTGTACCAGGTCCACAGAAATGTCTTAAATGACCTTCTCCAGAAGTCTTTACCAAGGCTTACTTTAGGGCTTTCAGCAAAAGAGTCCCTCTGAAAAAGTTCAATGGAGATAAACTTCCACTCTTCATGTTGCCCTGTTCTACTTGGCCACTGGCTGGAAAAATCACCACCCCTAAGCTAGACATCGCCTTACCAGTTTTTCACAAAATATGTGAACAAGGACTCTGGCCTTGAGCTGGGGCTTCAGAGAGATTGCTACATTTCTAAGATAAAAAAGTTACCAACTGGGCTCCATGGTGACAGCTGGCAAGGAGGAAATAAAAGAGACAAAAAAGCTCTCCCATTCCAAGGTGTAATTGAAAAGTTAACGTGCACAGAACAGAGGAAAAAAAAACAGAAACAAAAACTGATTTGTGTGAATTTCTGCATACTGTGAACTTCTGAGCCCCTTCCCTTACATGTTGGGTACAAATACTAAAACTACCAAAACTTAGGGTTCAGGGGATTAATTGATTACAACAGAAGCAATGCCCTCTCAATACGGATGCAAACAAATAAAACTCCTTTCCTGTCTTTGGTGCTATCTTAGGAGCCTTTCCTTGTCCGTCTCTACAACAGTATAATTCTATACACTTTAACATTATTTATGTTTTCATAAAGTGGTCAATAGTTGCGATTAATTATGTAATGATGCAGATGTTTTCCAGAGTGCTCTATCAGGACGCAGGTTCATTTAAAGATCAAATAGGGGGGGCATACAACCCGGTTCCACCGGGAACCTGTATCCCTCACTTTAGCCATCCTATTAGGAATAATAGTTGCTGAAAGGGTGGGCACAGGAACAACTGCCCTAGTCCATGAGACACAACAAAGACACAATTAGAAGCAGAAATAGACCAAAGCTTAAAGACATTAAAAACCGACATCACAGCTTTACAGGAATTTTAACCTCTCTCTCTCTGAAGTTGTTTACAGAGCAGGTGAGTGTTGGACCTCCTCTTCATGAGAGAAGGGTGCCTTTTTGCTTGCATTGAGGAAAGAATGATGTTTTTTATGCCGACAATACTGGAGTTGTAAAAGAATCTATGAGTAAATTAAGAAAATTACTTGAAGAGTGTCAAAGAAAGACAGAGGCCCCCAAAGGGAGGTTTGAGTCTTGGTTCACATAGTCCACCTAGTTAACTACACTTTTATCCACCCAGGCTGGTCCATTAATAATTCTCATATTATTGTTAACTGTAGGACCCTGTTTGCTCAACCATGTAGTTTCTTTTCTCACCCAAATTGAACCTGTTATTAACCCTAACCATACACTGTTCTCTCAATCTAATTTTACAGAAGAGCGGGGACAGAGTTGGTCTTAAAATACAGGAATATAGAGGATCTTCCACCTGCTGAGAACCTCAAAGGTCCTTGAAGAAATGATCCCTGGAGAAGATGTAGTCAACTATGAAGGACCTGAGAGAGCAAAAGTCTTCCATGGCAAACAACCTGCTCATGATGAAGGGATGTGTCTGAATCAGCCACTCTCTTATTAATGTAGAGAAGATGGACCAAAGCAGGGATGTGTTGAGAGCTGCTCCTGCATGCCAATGGGTGACATACCATTCTAACTTGTGAAAGTGTCACAGAAAGTAGGGGCAGCCTCCTTCTCATGGGAACCTTGGAAGCAACTGTTAGGACAAAGTTGTTGTCAAGGCAGTGACCTCATTCAGTTCCTAAAGAAAGTGACCTCACCTAACTTCTATGGTGATGTAACTCTCTGAACTTGGAATCCAGGAAGCCTGGCACCCAGAGCCAGTCCCAGTCCCAGTCCCAGTTGTCAAACTTATTTTGATTTACCAAGGACAGACTCAGTCTTTCTTGGGACCTACTGATGTGAGGATGGCCAAATGCAAGAAAAGCTATGAAGAGGGGGCTTTCCTGAGAAAGCAGGCATTGGCTCACCACTGGATCCTAAAAACTTCACAGAGTTGGCCAAAAAGACCAGATTTGAGAAAGAACAGGCCATTTCCTGGAACATAGTATGGCCCACCAGTCAGAGGACTCTCCGGATAGTCACAGACCTACATGGGGGAAGGAGGTGCCTTTGTGATGTGGGTGTGAGTTTGTGGTTTTGTCTCATGTTCTGAGAATAGGTATGAAAGAAGGTTTGTTTTTTTTTTGGAGTGAACGGTTTCTAGTAAGTCGTTTGACAACGCGAGTGTTTCTATGTCAGTGTATCCCACTGCGCCCGTGGTTGTAGACATTAGAAGAGAGAATGCATCAATGAATATGTCTTGTCAGCTAGAAAGCTTCCCAGCATTCATCCTTCCCAATTTATTAATGGACTGCAGCTTGCCTTATTGATGGGCAACACCTACTATCTTTCTAAGATCCTGTTTTCTTCCTGAATTCTGGCCACTCTCCAGAATAGGCTCATGGTTTTGTGTTTAAGATATGTACAACCACGAAGCTCTTTGAAATGACCATGTACTAGATAGCTAAAGGGAATGGCGAGCATCTCAGAAAACTCAGATATCAGTGTTACCAGTAAAGTCTCAGTGGAGAAACCCTGCTTGGGGCCTTTTGATTACCTAATCTTCTGTTGCCCTGAATGTCAGGAAGGTCTTTTCCTCAGGCCACCACTTTGTGAAGCCTGAAGAAAACAGTTTTCAAATGGAAATGAATGGGTATTACCTGTGGTTCTTTGCTTAATTGATTTGGAGAGGATGTGTCTGAATCAGCCTATTTGCCCTGTGTGCGGCTGTGGCTTAGATTCTCACCTTCTGATGGATATAAAGAAAGATCCCATGTGTACATCCAAGACCAAAATGGCCACAGAGCAGTCCTTGTGGATGAAGTCTCTCGCCTTCCTCTGTAACTTTCCTGAACTCCATCAAGTCAGAATAGGGATCCTTTGGGTCAAATGAGATCTTCAAAGCCCTGCAGAGGCTAGCCCATGGTTGCTTGGGTTTTCTCAAGACTCCAATTTACATAAAGAATCCAAACCCCACAGTCAGTTGACCTCAAATTGAAGAAGTGGAGCAGTATTAATGGGAGGCCTATTTGATCTCTCCTGGTTCACAAGAAGGGTGTCCATGCCACCCTGAATTAGGCAATTTAGATGCAAGAGAGCTTATTTTGGACACGGACTTGAGCTGTGCCCCTCATGGAAAACTCTAGCCACAGGTTATTATGTGTGTCTATATGGAAGAAGATGAGCGCCACGTTGGAGTGTTTTGGTTTAAATTGTGGTCATTTGGGTGGCGGTTAGAAGAGATGACTTGGTCCACATGTGCTTGAACTCTGGTGTGATTTCCTTAGAGACTGAGTTCTGCAACTGAACTCAGAGAAGTATTGCCATGAATAGTGTTGAGATTTTAGGAAGCCAGGCATGAGTGTCGCCCTTGGAAACTGAGTTCTAGGCCCAGGGTGGCTTTCCACAGAGCACTGGGCCTCTCAGCCATGATACCACATGATTTTATTCTCAAAGACTTGGCACCCATCGTTGAGAGTCAAAACACATATGGACCAAACATTGTAGAGCTAAATGAGCTAAACATCATGTGATCTTTTCACCATTCTTTGGGAAGCCTTACCTGTGAGTGTTCTCAAGAGCTTTCATTGAAATGAGCTTCCTAACCATTTAATGGTTCCTGAATGAATTGAAACTCACAGTGCCTCCAACTTCATCCTTGAAAAATGGCTAGATAAATGCCATGAAATTTTTGAAATTCCCATCACCAGGTGGCACTGGAGAACCTTTGGATGACCTGTTGCTGGTCATGAATATTTCAGTGTCTTGTTTTACTGGGTTTCATGTAAATGGTGTAGAACAGAGATGTCAGTAAGTTGGACTCTGTTGAGTAGTGGGCCTAGAGCAGTGTTGGGCAGGTATGTGATAAAACATCTGTGGTGGGGCCATGTGGATCTGCCATTGACTTCCAAATGGCTTGTGACTGACATGGCACAGCCAGCAGAACCTTCTGTGTAAAGGCAACTTGTTATATGGAGCGATTTCAGGACATTGTTCAGAATCAGGTTGCTATGGTCAAGGGGTCAAGCTATGTGGGATAGAAGCCTGGTTCTTGTATCATCCTGCAGACCCTGACCCACCACACGTGACAGAACTCCCTCTTGCACTTTTTCGCAGTTGAACTCCTTGTATTTCGTGAAGCAAATACCAAACTCCCAGTGCAGCAAGAAGAAACACCACGAAATGGAGGATGACCATATGGCTTCACAGTCCACACTTGGAGACACTAAGCCCCAGTGGCCACAGTTTACCTACAAAGAGAGAATTCAGCACTGCTGCCTCGTGTTCATTGTAAAATAAGAAACTTTGTCCTCCTGGTCACATAGATGCAGACCCAGCTTTGAGGGTCTCACTACAAAGGAAGCTTAACTCGTGACAACAACCTATATTTCAGTGCCCAACCTCAGTGGCAGTTTCTCAAAAAGTTTTAGGCAAGCAGAGCTCCATGTTTGTGGAGTGTGTACCCTGTCCTTATTTTTTGAAACTCCTATTCCACCTCCAAGTTTGTGCACTGTTGAGCATTTTCCATTCCAAAAATGTAATCACAGATTTTGTAACTCTTCTCCTCTAATTGTGTCTTACTTGGGGCGAAGGTTCTGGATGAGAAGGCATGGTTCTGGATGAGACTGGAAAGATTTGTTGTAGCACATATTTGCATACACATTGGATTAATTTTCCTATTTTCCATTCGAAATTCTGAATCCCTGACACTAACCCATATTCTACTAGACTCTGACTACTAATCCTAATATGATGGAGAAAAATAACCCAAACAGTACATAAGTACATGCAGTTCAGAGTTCGACTTGCCATTTGCATGATAAAGGGTAGGTGTTATAAATTTAGTCAATTTTTAATTGAAATAGTTCTCCATGTGTTTTCAAAGTTAACAAATATGTGAATTACTGTCTCCCATTCTCTGGAGCCTATTCAGCACATGTATTTTTATATGCACAAATAGAATCCTGCGTGATATCACACGTACATTCTTGTGAGTTACATGACTTAGCAGATAAAAAGTGTGAGAAGTGACCACTCCTACTAAACCCTGTTGGAACTGAAAATTCAACCTATGGGTGAGCTTCCCAGTAGAACAACATTATACATAAACCCATGTTCAGTAAAATGAATGTTTTTGCATCTTTATGATATATATTTCATGATGAATTTCGATTGGCATATATATTGCTACTTATTAATGTCTCTGTTCGTGTGTGTGTGTGTGTGTGTGTGTATATATATATATATATATATATATATATATATATATATATGTATTCTCCAGATTTTTAAAAATATGAAATATATGTGTCTTATATACAATCCCTAAATTCATTCATGTTCATGTATGTGGATTAATTATCAACTTTTCACAAGATTATTCTTAGAAATATTCATCCACCCGAAATACATATTTGTTTCCTAGTACTGAAACCTAACTTCAGTGAAAGGTGCATACAAATCCTAATATGTCTACATTAACTGACCCAGTTTAACATCAATGCATGTAGGTTACTATGGAACATGATGTGTATTTTGACGTTAATTTTTATTCCACACTGGTACATTACTATTCCTTCAGTTTATGTACATCATAGAATATATATTTTATTCACTAGTTAGCAAATTTATAGGCATTTGTTTCACTTTCAATCACTTCCTGCTCCAGAACACATGAATTTCTCTACGTTTCTTCAGTGGTCTATTCATGAGACTTTTTTTCCAAATACATTTTTTTCGATTTCCATAATCAATTTTGAAACAAAACTCACAAACCCTTCATGATAAACCATAACCCTAAGATGATCATTAGATATATAACTGGTTGGAATGAATGATTGTATATCAATATAACATTTCTTATATATTTTCAGATATCTATTCAATCCATTATTTAAAGTGGATCCAGTTATATTATTTATTCACAGTATGGTCTATTCATGCATTATGTGTATATTCATAGAAACAGGGTACACATCTTTGTACAACCATACTAATTTATAAGTCTTCAAAATATTGCTCCAAGAAATGGTGGAAGAAATACTCATGTCACCTGATCTACATACACATTTTATCACAGAAATATTCTGGACACCAAAAGCAAAGGTCACACTTACAATTGTACCAAAGCCTAAATAGAAAGTGAGCATGGATTACTAAAAACATCCATGTCCAGGTTGCCTAATGCTCTCAAATATCAATCCTATTGGTGACTACATATTTGTTTCTTCCTAAGATTATCTATTCAACCTCAAACCTGTTGAAAATGTCTAACCCTATCACACAATTTATACTTTGCTTGATTTCCTAATGTCTCTATTGATATCTGCTTTCCTACATGATTTCCCCAGTTCATCATTGTGACTGACTCTTCACATGTACTGACATTTACATACACTCTCTACCCGAAACCCTATTGCTAAAGAACTTTTGGTCCAAATCCTATACTCACTCTTCTTTCTAAACCTACAGACTACCTTCCTAATCCTACCGACTATCGCTTTTTGACTGGATGTTCTCTTCAACATTCAATCATCCAAAGTACAAGGTCCGATGCCAGTGTATATTGATTTATTTGAGACATCTGTGCAGCACATAACTCAAAGCTAAGTATCCCACTCAAGTCCCCAGTGCCCTTCTGGACTTCAAATCTTACCTAGATTTCTGCTTTCATAGTTATATTTCACATATATACTCTTGTAAATATCACAGGTTGCCAATGCCATTATTCATCCCGCAGAATGATTCGTAACCCAAATCAAACCTATTATTAACCCTAACCATACACTCTTCCTTCAATACAACTTACAGAAGAGCAGGGACAGAGTGGGTCTTACAATATAGGAATGTAGATGATCTTCCACCTGCTGAGAACCTAAAAGATCCATGGAGAAATGATTCTTGGAGAATATGTAGGCAGCTATGTAGGACCTGAGAGAGCAATAGTCATCTTCCATGGCAAACAACCTGGTCAGGGTGAATTGATGTGTCTGAATCAGCCTCTGTCTTCTTAAAGTAGAGAAGATGGACCAATCCAGGCCTGTGTGGAGAGCTGTTCCCGGGTGCCTATGGTTGATATACCATTCTAACTTCTGAATGTGTCACAGGATGTTGGGGCAGCCTCCATCTCATGGGAACCTTGGAAGCAACTGTTAGGACAAAGTGGTTACCGAGGCAGTGACCATATTCAGTTCCTGAAAGAAGTGACCTCACTTCACTTCCTTGGTGATGTAATTCTCTGAACTTGGGATCCAGGAAGCCAGGCACCCAGAGTCAGTCTCACTCCGAGTCCCAGTGGGCTAACTTGTTTGCTTTTCCCAAAGACATAGTCAGTCTTTCTTGGTACCTACTGATGTGAGGATGGCCAAATTCCAGCAGAGCTCTGAAGAGGGGCCTTTCCTGAGAAAGTAGGTAGTGGCGAACCACTGGCTCCTGACAACTTCACAGAATTGGCCAAGGAGACCAGAACTGAAACAGGACAGGACATTTTTGGGGAACATAATATGGCCCACCAGTCAGAAGACACTCCGGATAATCACAGACCTACTTGGGGGAAAGAATTGCCTTTGCCATTGTAGGTGTGAGTTTGTGTTTTTTTCTGATGTTCTGAGAATAGCTAGGAAAGGTGGTTTGTTTGGTTTGGAGTGGACTATTTCTAGTAAGTCGTTTGACATGGTGAGTGTTTCTATGTCTGTGTATTCCACTGTATCCGTTGTTGTAGACATTAGAAAAGACAATGCATCAATGGATGTGTTGTCTCTAGTTGAAAGCTTCGCCGCATTCTTACTGCCCAATTGATGAATGGACTGCAGCTTGCCTTATGGATGGGCAACATCTACTATCTTTTTAAGTTCCTATTTTCTTCGTGTTTTCCAGCCACTCTCCAGAATAGGCTCATGGTTTTGAGTCCCAGATATGTAACACCACAAGGCTCTGTGACATGGCCATGTACTGGAGAGCTTAAGGGAATGGGAGCATCTCAGAAAAATCAGATATCAGTGTGACCAGTAAAGTCTCAGTGGAGAAACCCTTCTTTGGGCCATTTGCTTACTTCTTTTTCTATTACCCTGAATGTCAGGAAAGTCTTTGCCTCAGGCCACCCTGTTGTGTAGCCTTAAGAAGACTGTTTTCATATGGAAATGAATGGACATCACCTGTGGCTCTTTGCTTAATTGCTTTGGAATGGAATGTGTCTGATTCAGCCTCTTGTCCTTAAATGAGGTTGTGGCTTAGATTCTCAGCACCTGATGGATCTAAAGAAAGATCCCATGTGATTTCAAAACCAAAATGACAAAAAGAGAAGTCATTGTGGATGAATATTTTTGCCTTCTTGTTTTATGTTCCTGACCTCCATCAAGTGAGAATAGGGATCCTTTGGGTCAAATGAGTCTTTGAAATCCCTGCAGAGGCAAGCCCATATGTGCTTGGGTTTTCTCATGACTCCAAATCACATCAAGAATTTATAGGCTTCAGCCAGTAGGCCTCAAATTGGAGAAGCGGAACACTTTAACAGCAGCAATATTTGATCACTCCTGGTTCACAGGAATAGTGTTCAGGCCACCATGTTTTTAGGCAAATGAGGGGCAAGTGAGCTTATTTTGGACAATACCTTGTGCTCATTGAAACCTCCAGCTAGAGGTTATGATGAGTGTCTACAAGGAAGAAGATTATGGCCCTGTGGGAGTGATTTCATTTTAATTTTGGTCATTTTTGTGGCAGTTGGAAGGGATGACTGGGTCCACCTGGGCTTGAACTCTGGTATGATTTACCCTTAGAGACTGAGTTCTGGAACTGACCTCAGAGAAGTATTGCCATGAATTGTGTTGGGATTTTAGGAGGCCACGCATGAGACTCACTCTTGGATACTGAGATCTAGGCCCTGGGTGGCTTTCCACAGAGGCCTGGGAATCTCAGCCAGAATATCACATGATTTTATTCTGAAAGACTTGGTAGCCATAGTTGAGAGTCAAAACACACATGGACCTCACATTGTAGACGTCAATTGGCCTGGCTTCATGTGACCTGTTGGCAACTCTTTGAGAAGCCTTGACTTTAGAGTTCTCCAGAGCATTCATTGAAATGAGCTTTCTCAACACTTTACGGTTCCTGAATGAATTGAAACCCACAGTGCCTCTAACTTCATCCTTGAAAACTTGCTAGATAAATACCATAAAATTTTGGAAATTCCCATGACCAGGTGGCCCTGCAGAAACGTTGGATGTCCTGTTGCTGATCATGTGTATAACAGAAAGTGCCTTGTTTGACTGGGTTTCATGAAAATGGTGTAGAATACGAGATGCCAGGAATTTGGAGCCTGCTGAGTAGTGGGCCTAGAGCAGTGATGGGCAGGTGTGTGATGAAACATCATGGTGGGGCCATGTGGATCGGCTATCGGCTTACAAATGGCTTGTGACTGATATGGCGCAGCCCCCATTCCCTTGTTTGTAAAGGCATCTTGTTATATGGAGAGGTTTCAGCGCAATGTTCATAATCAGGTTGCTATGGTTATTGGGACAAGCTATGTGGGATAGAAGCCTGGTTGGTACATTCTCCTGCAGACGCTAACCCACCCCACGTGACAGAACACCCTCCAGCACTGTATCCCAGATGAACTTCTTATATTGTGTGAAGCAAGTACCAAATTCCCAGTGTAGCAGCAAGAAACACCACGAAAATTGGAGGATGATCAAATGTCTTCACTGTCCCCACCGGGAGACACTTAGCCTCCAGTGGACACAGTTTACCTACAAAGAGAAAATTGAGCACTGCTGCCTCATGTTCATTGAAATATAAGAAATCATGTCTTCCAGGTCACATAGATGCAGACCCAGCTTTTATGGTCTCACGACAAAGGAAGCCAAAGCTCATGACAACAACATATATTTCAAGTGCCCAACCTCAGAAGCCGTATTCCAAGAAGTCTTAGGCCAGCAGAGCTCTTTGCTTTTGGAGTGTTTACCCTGTCCTTTACTTTTGGAAACACCTCTACCACCTCCAAGGTTGTGAACTCCCGAGCATATTCCATTCCATATATGTATTCATAGATTTTCACACTTTTCTACTATAATTGTGTCTTACTTGGGTGAAGGTAATGTCAAGGCATTGTTCTGGATGTGAGTGGGAAGATTTTTGTGTAGCACATATTTACACACACACTGGATTCATTTTTCAATTTTTATTTTGAAATACTGAATCCCTGACACTAACCCATACCCTACTAGACTCTGAATTATGATCCTAATATGATGGTGAAAAATAACCCAAAAAGAATAGAAATACAAGCAGTTCAGAGGAGGCATGGTGTATAGTTGGAATTGCCTTTTGCATTATATTTTGTAGGAGTTATAAATCTAGTCAATTTTTTGTTGAAATAGTTCTACATGTGTTTTTAAAATTAACAAATATATGAATCCCTGTCTCCCTTTCTCTGTAGCCTATTCAGCACATGTATTTTTATATGCACATATAGAATCCTACCTGATATCACTCGTATACACTTGTGAGGTGGCTGAATTTGCAGATGCAAATTGAGAGAAGAGATCACTCCTCCTAAACGCTGTTGAAACTGAAAATTCAACCTATGGGTGAGCTTCCTAGTAGAATAACATTATTCATAATTTCATGTTCAGTAAAATTAATATTTTTCAATCTGTTGATTATATATATTTCATGATAAATTTCTATTGGCATATATATCACTACTTTTTTTATTGGTTGCGCAAAACATTACAAAGCTCTTGACATATCATATTTCATACATTAGATTCAAGTGGGTTATGAACTCCCATTTTTACTCCAAATACAGATTGCAGAATCACATCAGTTACACATTCATATTTTTACATAATGCCCTATTAGTTAATGTTGTATTCTGCTACCTTTCCTATACTCTACTATACCCCCTCCCTTCTCTTCCCATCTTTTCTCTCTGCCATACCTACTGTAATTCATTTCTCTCCTTGTTTATTTTCCCACAACCTCTTATATGTAATTTTGTGTAACAATAAGGGTCTCTCTCCATTACCATGCAATTTCCCTCTTCTCTCCCTTTCCCTCCCACCTCATGTTTCTGCTTAATGTTAATCTTTTCTTCATGCTCTTCCTCCCTGCTCTGTTCTTAGTTGCTCTCATTATATCAAAGAAGATATTTGGTATTTGTTTTTTAGGGATTGGCTAGCTTCACTAAGCATAATCTTCTCTATTGCCATGCATTTCCCTGCAAATTCCATGATTTTGTCATATTTTAGTGCTGCGTAATCCTCCATAGTATATAAAGGTCACATTTTTTTTATCCATTCATCTATTGAAGGGCATCTGGGTTGGTTCCACAGTGTAGCAATTGTGAATTGTGCTGCTATGAAAATCAATGTGGCAGTATCACTGTAGTACGCTCTTTTAAGGTCTTCAGGGAATAGTCCAAGAAGGGCAATAGCTGGGTCAAATGGTGCTTCCATTCCAAGCTTTCACAGGAGTCTCCATACTCCTTTCCAAATTGGCTGCACCAGTTTCAGTCCCACCAGCAATGTACAAGGGTACCCTTTTCCTCACATCCTCGCCAGCACTTGTTGTTGTTTGACTTCATTATGGCTGCCAATCTCACTGGATTGAGATGGTATTTTAGGGTGGTTTTTATTTGCATTTCTCTTACTGCTAGAAATGGAGAGCATTTTTTCATGTACTTGTTAATTGATTTTATGTCCTCCTCTGAGAAGTTTCTGTTCAGGTCCTTGGCCCATTGGGTTATTGATTATATTATTGTCTAATTTTCTGAGTTCTTTGTATACTTTGTATACTCTAGATATTAGGGCTCCATGTGAAGGGTGAGGACTAAAAATTTGTTCCCATGATGTAGGCTCCATATTTACCTCTCTTATTGTTTCTCTTTCTGAGAAAAAAAAATTCAGTTTAAGTAAGTCCCATTTCTTGATTCTTGTTATTAACTCTTGTTCTATGGGTGTCCTATTAAGGAATTTGGAGCCTGACCACACAATATGTAGATCTGAGCCAACTTTTTCTTCTATCAGACGCAGAGACTCTGATTTGAATCTAGCTCCTTGATCCACTTTGAGTTAACTTTTGTGCAGGGCGAGAGGAGGGGATTCAGTTTCATTTTGTTGCATATGGATTTCCAGTTTACCCAACACCATTTGATGAAGATGCCATCCTTCCTCCATTGCAGGCCATTAGCTCTTTTATCAAATATAAGATAGTTGTAGCTTTTTGGATTAGTCTCTGTGTCCTCCATTCTGTACCATTGGTCCACCCGCCTGTTTTGGTACCAGTACCATGCTGTTTTTATTATAATTGCTCTGTAATAAAGTTTGAAATCTGGTATTGCTACACTGCCTGATTCACACTTCCTGCTTAGAATTGCTTTTGCTATTCTGGGTCTTTTATTTTTCCATTTGAATTTCATAATTGCTTTATCTATTTCTACAAAAAATTCCTTTGGGATTTTGATTGGCATTGCATTAAACCTGTAGAGAACTTTTGGTAATATAGCCATATTGATGATGTTAGTTCTTCCTATCCATGAACGGATTATATTTTTCCATCTTCTAAGATCTTATTCTATTTCTCTTTTTAGGGTTCTGTAGTTTGCATTATATTAATCTTTCACCTCTTTTGTTAGGTTGATTCCCAAGTATTTAATTATTTTGAGGAAATTGGGAATGCAGTGTTTTGACTCATTTTTGTTTCAGAAGTTTTGTCGCTAATATACAGAAATGCCTTTGATTTATGCATGTTGATTTTCTATCCTGCCACATTGCTGCATTCATTTATTAGTTCTAGTAGTTTTTTCTGTAGACCCTTTTGGGTCTTCTATGTATAGAATCATGTCATCTGCAAATAGTGATAAGTTAAGTTATTCTTTTCCTATTTTTATGCCTTTAATGTCTTTCATCTCTCTAATTGCTCTGGCCAGTTTTTCGAGAACTATATTGAATAGAAGTGGTGATAGAGGACATCCCTGTCTTGTTCCAGATTTTAAAGGGAATGCCTTCAATTTTTCTCCATTCAGAATGATGCTAACCTGAGGCTTAACATAGATAGCTTTTACAATGTCGAGGTAAGTTCCTGTTATCCCTAGTTTTTAAAATGTTTTGAACATAAAGGAATGCTCTACTTTGTTGAATGTTTTTTCTGCGTCTATCGAGATGATCATATGGTTCTTATCTTTAAGTCCAATGATGTTGTGAATAACATTTATTAATTTCCATATATTGAACCAGCCTTGCATCCCAGGGAGGAATCCTAGTTGATCATGGTGCACAATTTTTTTGATGTGCCTTTGTATCCAATTCACCAGAATTTTAATGAGGATTTTTGCATCTAGGTTCATCAGAGATATTTGTTTGTAGTTTTCTTTCTTTGAGGTGTCTTTGTCTGGTTTCAGAATCAGGGTGATGTTGTCCTCATAGAACGAATTTGGCAGAGCTCCCAGTTTTTCTATTTCCTGAATAACTTGAAAAGTAATGGTATTAATTCTTCTTTAAAGGTTTTATAAAACTCTGCTGTATACCCATCCGTTCCTGGGCTTTTCTTGGTTGGTAGTCTTTTGATTGCTTCTTCTACTTCATCCATTGATATTGGTCTGTTTAAATTGTGTGTTCCCTTATGACTCAGTGTGGGCAAATCATATGACTTAAGAAATTTATCGATGTCTTCACTATTTTTTATTTTATTGGAATACAGGTTTCCAAATAATTTCTAATTTTCTTCTGTATTTATGTTGCATCTGTTGTGATATTGCCTTTTTCATCCCGTATGTTAGTAATATGAGTTCTCTCTCTTCTTCTCTTCATTAGCATGGCTAAGGGTCTGTCGATCTTATTTATCTTTTTGAAGAACCAACTTTTAGTTTTGTTAATTTTTTCAATAGTTTCTTTTGTTTCAATTTCGCTCTGATTTTAATTATTTCTTGCCTTCTGCTACATTTGCTGTTGTTTTGCTCTTCCTTTTCTAGGGCTTTGAGATAAAGTGTGAGCTCATTTATTTGCTGTTTTTTTTTTCTTTCTTTTTTTGAGGAATGACCTCCAGGCGATGAATTTACCTCTTAAAACTTCTTTCATTTTGTCCCATAGAATCTGATATGTTGTGTCTGTATTTTCATTTATCTCTAAGAATTTTTTGATTTCCTCCTTTATGTCTTCTGTAACCCATTGATCATTCAGTAACATATTGTTCATTTTGCATGTAATGTATGATTTTTTCTTTTTTCTTTTATCATTGGTTTCCAGTTTCATTCCATTATGATAACAAAAAATTCATGGTATTATCTCCTCCCCTTTATATTTACTGAGGGTTGCCCTATGGCAAAACATATGGTCTATTTTTGAGAAGGATCCATGTGCTGCTGAGAAAAAAGTATATCCACTTGATGATGGTTGATATATTCTATACATGTCAGTTAAGTCTAGGGTATTGATTGTGATATTGAGTTCTATAGTTTCTTTATTCAACTTTTGTTTGGAGGATCTGTCCAATGGTGAGAGACGTGAGTTGGAGTCACCCATAATTATTGTACTGTGGTCTATTTGATTCTTGAACTTGAGGAGAATTTGTTTAATGAACGTGGCAGCACCATTATTTGCTGCGTGAATATTGATAATTGTTATGTCTTGTCAGTGAATGGTTTCTTTTAACAGTATATAATGTCCTTCCTTATCCCTTTTGATTAAATTAGTCTTGAGGTCGATTTTATTCTATAGGAGGATGGCCACCCCTGCTTGGTTACGAGGACTGTGTGCATGGTATAAATTTTCCCAATCTTTCACCTTCAGCTTGTGTATGTCTTTTCCATTCAGATGTGTCCCCTGGAGGCAACATATTGTTGGATTTGTTTTTTTTAATTCAAGTTACAAGCCTATGTCACTTTATTGGAGAGTTTAAGCCATTAACGTTTAGAGTTACTATTAATATATGGTTTGTACTGCCACCCATGTTTGCTTATATCTTTTTTTTAAATTAGTTTGTTTCTCCATGATTAGCTTTTCCCGCCCTCTGTCATTACTGAGGCACTTCCCACTGATGGTTTACATTGTTGATTTTCATTTCTTCCTCGTGTAGTGTTTTGCACAAGATGCTTTCCAATGCTGGTTTTCTGGCTGCAAATTCTTTTAGCTTTTGTTTATCATGAAATATTTTTATTTTGTTGTCTTACATTAAGCTTAATTTTGCTGGATACATAATTCTTGGTTGGCATCCATTGTCTTTCAGTGTTTGAAGTACGTTGTTCCAGGATCTTCTCACTTCCAGCATCTGTGATAAAAAAAACCATTGTTAACCTTTTTGTTTTACCCCTGATTGTAATCTGCCTCCTTTCTCTGGTAGGTTTTAATGTTTTCTCTTTGTTTTGTATAATGGATATCTTCATAACAATGTGTCTTGGCATTGGTCTACTGTGATTTTGTGTGCTCAGGGTCTTGTAAGCATCTACAATTTGTTTATCTGTTTCCATTTTTATTTTTGGAAAGTTTTCTCTAATTATTTCATTCAGCAGGTTACTCATTCCCTTGGTTTGAATCTCTGTACCTTCCTCTTTCGGGATGACTCATAAGTTTGTTTTTTTTTATGTTATCCCATATATCTTGGATGTTTTCTCATAATTTTTTACAGCATTTCTTTCTTGGATAGAGTTTTTTCAAGATGATATATTTTGTCTTCATTATCTGACATTCTGTCTTCTACTTGCTCCACTCTGTTAGTGATACTCTCAATTGAGTTTTTAATTTGGTTTATCATTTCCTTCATTTCTAGAATTATTGTTTGATTTTTCTAATAATCTCTATCTCCTGATAAAGATGCTTAATTTCTTATTTTATCTGTTTATGTAATTCATTTTCAATGCGTTCTTTCACTGTTTGTTTTTGTTGTCTTGTATCCTCTTTAATGTTCCATTCCATCTGTCTAAGGTATTCCTTGAGTTCTTTATATGACCATTTTTCTGATGACTCCAGATGCTCTTGAATATTTAGGCTGTCCTTCATTGTTTGTACTTTTTTTCTTCCTTGCTTTTTTATCCTGCTCATGTTACTTCTTGTTCTGTTTGACTACTGAGTTACTGCTTACTCTTATAAATTTATTTGATGCTTGGAAGGAAAGATATTAGAAGGGAAGGGAAGAAGTCACTAAAGAGAATGAGAGTAGCCAGGTAGAATTCAAGGAAGGGTGTATAATAAAATTGAAAAGAAATGAAAAGACAAAAGAAAAAAATAGAAAATAAAGAAAGAAAATTTTAAGTAATAATGATAATTTAAAAATGAAAATTAAAATTTAAAATAATAATAATAATAATGAAATAAAAAATTAAAAAAATAAAAAACATTAAAAAAGTTAAAGAACAACAACAAAAATGAAAATGAAAGAAAAAGAAAAACATACAAATAATATAATAATAATAATACATGCAGTACTAGAGTTCAATTAACTTCTCTTCCAGTAGGTGGAGCTGTGTGCACTGGGCCAAGCTTCTCCTCTAAATAAGTGGGAACAAATCACTGTGCA
This sequence comes from Callospermophilus lateralis, assembly GCF_048772815.1. Taxonomy (NCBI): domain Eukaryota; kingdom Metazoa; phylum Chordata; class Mammalia; order Rodentia; family Sciuridae; genus Callospermophilus; species Callospermophilus lateralis. Next base: position 333,059 of record NW_027514973.1, on the reverse strand, counting down.
GCAGCTCTTCCTCCCAGACTCAGCGGATCTCCAATCCTGAGTGCCTAGGGCCTTCTCTTGTGCTTCCTCAAGCCAGGCCCCGCTCACCTTTGACGCTCACCACAATACTGGTTACACGCCAGGCCTCTGCTCCTGGTAGCCCTGTTTTAATGAACGCCTGGGCACACTCTCCCTGTTTGCCTCCCTCAGACCCTAAGTTTGTAGAGCTTTGTCCTGAGAACCGCCAGCGAATTTTCTTGTCTTCCGGGAGCCATGCCCCTGGTAGGTGGTGTAAGAGACCTCAATTGTCAGCACTGGTGGGAGTGGTAGCCGGGAATTCCACGCCGCAAGTCCCGAGCCAATCCTGTTTCCCTAGGTCTGGCTATCGTGCTCCTGGGAGAGCTGGGAGTGGCCCTTGAGGTTTCCCCGTGGTGTTGAGAGAGATGGCAATGGGATTACACACTTGTCGCGTTGGTTTCAATGAAGTTATCTCCTCCGCCTGTAATGTCAGTTCTATGCCATGGTGGTATCCCATTAAAATGGTGACCGTTCGTTCCCTTTGCTGGGTGACCAATGCAATGGGTGGGTCCTGACTATCTCTCCCAAGCCACATTTCAATCCTGTGGCCACTGCCAATGAAGGCTCAGTTGTCTTTTAACTCTGTCAATTCAGAAAGCCCAACCAGTTATTTCAGCGGGAATGTTAGTGCTGAGTCACAAAAACCAGACGAATCTAAGCTTGAATGCAGCCAATCCGGGCTCTGTGTGTGTTCTGAGGGGCCCAGACTGTTCGCCCCAGATTCACAACAGGTCAACATTGCCTAGTGATTCTGAGCAAACAGCATTTAGACAGTTTACGACTTCCTATGCCCCTGCAGCTGAAGAGATCAGAGACTTGATTTCTCCATGCCTGCCTTAATAATGGATCTCCTGTATTGCTACTTTTTAATATCTGTGCATGTGCGTGTTTGTATATATATATACATATATATATATATATATATATATATATATATATATATATATATATTTATATTTATATATATACACACTCTTCAGATTTTTCAAAATATGAAATATATGTGTCTTATTATACACTCCCTAAATTCATTCATATTCATATCTGTGGATTTATAATCAACTTTCCACAAGATTATTCTCATAATAATCATCCACCTGCAATACATATTGTTTCCTAGTACTGAAAACTAAATTCAGTGAATGGTGCATACAAACCCTATTATTTCTACATTTACTTAGCCAGTTTAAAATCAATGCAAGTAGATTCCTAGGGGACATGATGTGTATTTTGACTTTCATTTTTATTCAACACTTGTACGTTACTATGTCTTCAGTTTATCCACATCATAGGATATATATTTCAGTCACAAATTAGAAAATTTATAGGCATTTGTTTCACGATCAATCACTTCCTGAATCAGAACACATGCATTCCTCCATGTTTCTTGACTGGTCTTTTCATGAGACTTCTTTCCAAACACATTACTTTCGTTTAACATCATCACTTATAAAGCAAAACTCAAACACCATTCATCATAAATCATAATCCTAATATTACCATTAGATATATAACTTGTTGGAATGAATGATTGTATATCAATATAAGATTTCTTATATATTTTCACATGTCAATTCAATCCATTATTTAAAGTGGAATCAGTTATGTTATTTATTCATAGTATGGTCTATTCATGCATTATCTCTATATTCATAGACAGAGGTTACACCTCTTTGTGCCCCTAATACTAATGTATGCGTCTTCAAATTATTGCTCCCAGAAATGGTGAAAGAAATACTCATGTCACCTGATCTACATATACATTTTATCACAGTAATATTCTGAACAAAAAAAAAAAATAAAATATCACACTTATGATTGTACCAAAGCCTAAAAGGAAAGTGAATGTTGATAACTAATAACATCCATCTCCAGGTTGCCTAATGCTCTCAAATGTCATTCCCATTCATGATGACATATTTGTTTTTTCCTATGATTATATATTCAAACTCAAGCCTGTTGAAAATGTCTAATCCTATCCCTCACTTTATACTTTGCCTGATTTAGTAATGTCTCTATTGACACCTGCTTTCCTACATATTTTCCCCAGTTCATCATTTTGGCTTACTCTTCACATGTGCTGACATTTACATTCACTCTCTAAACGAAACCCTATTGCTAAAGAAGCGTTTTTTTCCAAATCATATACTCACTCTTCTTCCTAAACCTACTGACTATCTTCCTAATCCTACCGACTATCCCTTTTTGACTCGATGTTCTCTTCTACATTCAATCATCCAAGGTACAAGGTCATATGCCATTGTATTTCGATTTAACTGAGACAATTGTACAGAACATTATTCAATACTAAGTATCCAAACCAAGGGCCCAATGCCCTTCTGGGCTTCAAATCTTTCTTAGATTCCCGTTTTTATACATATATTTCACCTATATATTCTTATAAATATCACAGGTTCCCAATCCCATTATTCATCCTGCAGAATGATTCCTAACCCAAATCGAAAATATTATTAACCCTAACCATACACTAACTTTGCAGGAGAGCAGGAACAGTGTGGGTATTAAACTACAGGAATCTAGGGGATCTTCACCTGCTGAGAAACTCAAATGTTCATGCAGAAATAATCCCTGGTGAAGATGAAGGCAGCTATGAACTACCTCAGAAAGCAAAAGTCAACTTCCATGGCAATCATCCTGGTCAGGATGAAGGGTTGTGTCTGAATCATTCTCTCTCTTCTTAACGTATAGAACATGGACCAAACCAGTCCTGTGTGGAAGCTGTTCCCGGGTGCTTATGGTTGATATAACATTCTAACTAGAGAAAATGCCACATGAAAATCGGGGCAGCCTCCACCTCATGGTACTTTTGGAAGCAACAAAGTGGTTGCCAAGGCAGTGACATCATTCAGATCTTGAAGAAAGTGATCTCACCTCACTTCCTTGGTGAGGGAACTCTCTGAACTTGGGATCCAGGAAGCCAGGCACCCAGAGACAGTCCCTGTTCTAGTCCCAGTGGTCTCACATGTTTGGAATTACCAAGGACAGAGTCAGTCTTTCTTGGTACCTACAGATGTGAGGATGGCCAAATGCCAGGAAACCTCTGAAGAGGGGCTTTCCCTGAGAAAGCAGGTAGTGGATCATTTTCTGAGAATAGGTAGGAAAGGCGGTTTGTTTGGTATGGTGTGGAATCTTTCTATTAAGTCCTTTGACAAGGTGAGTGTTTCTATGTGTGTGTGTCCCACTGAGTCCATTGTTGTAGACATTAGAAAAGACAATGCATCAATGGATGTGTCCTGTCTAGTAGAAAGCTTCCCAGCATTCATCCTGCCCAATTCATGAGTGGACTCTGGCTTGCCTTATGGATGGGCAACACCTACAAGCTTCCTAATTTCCTGTTTTCTCTCTCAATTCAGCCCACTCTCCAGAATAGTATCATGGTTTTGTGTCCAAGATTTGTACCACCTCCAAGATCTGTGACATGGCTATGTACTGGATAGCTGAAGGAAATGGCTAGCATCTCAGAAATCTCAGATATCTGTTGACCAGGAAAGTCTCAGTGGAGAAACCCTGCTTTGGTCCTTTTGCTTAACTATTGTTCTGTTGAATGTCAGGAAGTTTTTTGCCTCAAGCCACCACTTTGTGAACCCTGAAGAAAACAGTTTTCAAATGGAAATGAATGGGCATCACCTGTGGCTCTTTGCTTAATTGCTTAGGATTGGGATATGTCTGAATCAGCCTGTTGGCCCTGTGTGAGGCTGTGGCTTAGATTCTCATCACCTGATGGATCTAAAGATAGATCCCATGCGTGCATCCAAAACCAAAATGGCAAAAAGATCAGATATTGTTGATGAACTCTCTTGCCTTCCTCTGGTAGGTTCCAGATATCCATCAAGTGAGAATAGGGATTCTTTGGGTCAAATGAGTTCTTCAAAGCCCTGCAGAGGCTAGGCCATAGGTGTTTGATTATCATGACTCCAATTCACTTAAAGAATCTAAACCCCAAAGCTAGAAGGCCTCAAGTTGGAGAAGCCAAGCAATATTAAAGGTAGGCCTATTTGATCACTCCTGGTTCACAGGAAGAGAGTCCAGGCCACCCTTACTTTAGGCAAATGCGGTGCAAGGAGCTTATTTTGGACACTGTCGTGGGCTGCGTCCCTTATGGAAACCTCCAGCCAGAGGATATAATGAGTGTCTATATGGAAGAAGATGAGGGCCATGTGAGAGTGTTTTGGTTTTAATTGTGGACATTTGTCTGGCGGTTGGAAGAGATCACTGGGTCGACCTAGGCTTGCACTCTGGTGTGATTCCCCTTAGAGACTGAGTTCTTTTACTGATCTCAGAGAATTATTGCCAGGAATTGTGTTGGAATTTTAGATGGCCATGCATGAGAGTTGCCCTTGGAAAGTGACATCTAGACCCTAGTTGACTTTCCACAGAGCACAGGGAATCTCAGCCAGGATAACACATGATATTATTCTTAAAGACTTGGCAGCCATATTTGAGAGTCAAAACACACATGGACCATACATTGTAGACCTCAATGGGCCTGGCTTAATCTGACTTTTGGCCACTTTTGGAAGCCTTGCCTGTAAGAATTCTCAAGAGTTTTCATTTAATGGTTTCTGAGTGAATTGAAATCCACAGTGCCTCCAACTTCATCCTTGAAAATTGGCTATATCAATATCATGAAATTTTTGAAATTCCCATGACTGGGTAGCACTGGAGAACATTTGGATGTCCTCTTGCTGATCATGAGTATACAGGACAGTGCCTTGATTGACTGGGTTTTATGAAAATGGTGTAGAACAGAGATTCCAGTAAGTTGGATCTTGCTGAGTAGTTGTTCTAGAGCAGTGGTTGGCAGGTGTGTGATAAAACATCTGTGGTGGGGGCATGTGGATCTGCCATTGGCTTCCAAATGGATTGTGACTGACATTTTGCAGTCAGTAGAACCTTATATGTAAAAGCATATTGTTATATGGAGAGGTTTCAGGGCAATGTTCAGAATCAGGATGCTATGGTCAATAGGGCAAGTTATGTGGGATAGAAGCTTGGTTGGTGCATTCTCCTGCAGAACTCGACACACCACACTTGACAGAACTCACTTCAGCACTGTGTCCCAGGTGAACCCTTGTATTTAATGAAGCAAATACCAATCTCCCAGTGCAGCAGCAAGAAACACCACGAAAGTGGAGGATGACCAAATGAATTTACAGTCCACACGGGGAGACACCTAGAATCCAGTGGCCACAGTATACCTACAAATAGAAAATTCAGCACTGCTGCCTCATGTTTATTGGAAAATAAGAAACCATGTCATCCAGGTCACATAGATGCAGAACCAGATTTGATGGTCTCACTACATATGAAGCTAATGCTTCTGACAACAGCATATATTTCATTGCCCAACCTCACAGGCAGTTTCTTCAGATGTTAGGCTGGCAGAACTTCATGTTTTTGGAGTGATTACCCTGTCCCTTACTTTTGGAAACTCCTCTACCAACTCCAAATTTGTGAACTTCTGAGCATTTTCCATTCCACATATGTATTCACAGATTTTCTAAATGTTCTACTCTAATTGTGTCTTATGTAGGGCGAAGGTAATGTCAAGGCATTATTCTGAATGAGAGTGGGAAGATTTTTGTGTAGCACATATTTGCATACACATTGGATACATTTTCCAATTTTCCACTCGAAATACTGAATCCCTGACACTAACACATACCCTACTAGACTTTGACTTCTTATCCTAATTTGATGGAGAATAATAACCCAAACAGAATACAAATACAAGAGGTTCACAGGAGGCATGGTGTATAATTGGACTTGCCTTTCGTATGATAAATTGTAGGTGTTATAAATCTAGCGAATTTTAATTGAAATAGTTCTCCATGTGTTTTCAAAGTTAACAAATATGTGAATAACTGTCTCCCTTTCTCTGTAGCCTATTCATCACATGTATTTTTATAAGCACATACAGAATTCTAGCTGGTATCAATCGTACATTTGGTGAGGTGGCTGGCTTGGCAGATACAAATTGTGAGAAGAGATCACTCCGACTTAATGCTGTTGGAACTGAAAATTCAACATATGGGTGAGCTTTTTAGTTAAACAACATGAATCCATGTACATTAAAATGAATATTTTTGGATCTGTGGATGATATATATTTCATGGTGAATTTCAATTCACATACATAATGCTACTTTTTAATGTCTGTGTGTGTGTGTGTCTGTGTGTATATATATATATATATTCACTCTCCAGATTTTTCAAAATATTTAGTATATTTTTCTTTTTATACCCTCCCTAAATTCATTCATATTCATGTATGTGGATTTATAATCAACTTTTCACAAGATTATTCTCAGAAATATTCCTCCACCTGAAATACATATTTTTTACCTTGTACTGAAAACTAACTTTGGGGGATCACATGATGGCGGCGAATGGAGTGCATTACCCCCATGTACCGCGTCACTGTGCGGGAAAATGACGAGTTAGAACGGCTAAAACCTATCTTGTTAGGAATTTCCAGCAAATTTGGGGTGCTCCAAAACCTAGTGGACATATATCCATCTCACGAGGATCAGCTACGGGGGCTCAAACGCGAGTGATTTTTCCGCACGGAGGGTCATGCTGCTTATTCAGCAAATTGCCCTGCAGCTAGAGTGTGTGGCCCGCACTGGGAAAAGACGAGATAGCATCGCAAATATACAGTGGTGCGGATTCTATGGGCTCCTGCCCGCTATGCAATTACTGTGCTCAGTGCTGAATTCTGGGATTGAGACAGGGATGGATGTGGTCCAATTCCGTTCTCCATTCCGGTCAGACCACAGAGGAAGCCAGCGTCCACCATCTTGAAGAGCTGACGTCACCATCCCTGTTTTCAACTGATCGCAGCTCATTCAGCTATAGAACAGGTAATTTCAGGATTCCATTCACCTTTGCTTCGCAGACAAATTACTCAGGCTCAGTGCTAAAGAACCCGCAGAAACTGCGTCTTGGAGCCTGCTCCTATTAGAACATACACTGAGCCCAGAGCGGCCAAATTTGGCCTCCCTGAAATGATCTGGCCCAGGGCTCAAGAACCCGTGAAAACTGCTTCCCGGTCCGGGTCTTGCTGAATAATGTGGAGGTAAATATCAACCGAGCCTTCATAGGCAGTGGCAACAGGATTGAGATGAGGCTTGTGAGGGCAAGTCAGGACTCACCCATTGCTTTGGTCACCCAGCAAAGGGAACGAAATGCTGCCTTTTGCATGGGATACCAACATGGCAGAGATCTGATGTCATCAGAAAGCAGCGGAGGAGATAACTTCATTAATACCAGCGGTGACAGAAACAGTTGGTCTCCTGGTAAAGAAAGTGAGTCAGAAACACCCGAGTCTCTCTCACTTTGTCATCAAGCCAGAGGGGCAGAGCAGAGCCGCTGCCCATGCCTGGAACAGGCCCAGTGACACACCTGCATGATACTCACTTCACCCCAATTGGAAAAGAGGCAGAGCAGAGCCGCCACAGGTGCCCAGAACAGGCCTAGCGACCAGCAAACATGGTAGTCACGTCACCTCAATTGGAGTAATTGCAGAGCAGTGCCTTCTCCAGCACCTAGTACAATCCAAGTGGCCCACCGGCATGGTAGTCACATAACCCCAATAGGAGTAGGGGCAGAGCAGAGTCTTTGCCCATGGTGCCCGGAACAGGCCCAGCAACCTGCCGGCTTCGTAGTCACGACACCCCAATTGGAGTAGCGGCAGAGCAGAGCCACCACCCGCGCCCTCAAGGTAGACAAATCTGCACCCGACCAGCAGAAGAGGCCCAGCGGCCTGCCAGCGCGGCAGACACTTCACCCCATTTGGAGTAGGGGCAGAGCAGATCCATCGCCCATGCCCGTAAGGTAGGCAGACCTGCGACCGACGGCAGAACAGGCCCACCCACCCGCCGGCGTGGTAGTCACGTCACCCCAATTGGAGTAGGGGCAGAGCAGAGCCGCTGCCCGCGCCTCTAAGGTAGGCAGACCTGAGACCGACTGGCAGAACACCCCAGGGGTCCATGGGTGTGGTACACACGTCACACCAATTAGAGGAGGGGCTTAGCAGAGCCGCTTCCTGCGCCTGCAGGGTAGGCAGACCTGCAACCGATCAGGAGAACAGGCCCAGCGTCCCATCAGCATGGTAGATAGATCACCCCAATTGGAAGAGCACAACAGCCACCCCCCGCCCCTGCAAGGAAGACTTTTCAAATATACAAGAGCAATATAAATATATAGGGGGAAAATTTCAAAATCACAACAGTTTCACCAAGCAGAAAGAAACGCGAGCCGTATGAAAAGACAAAGAAAAAAGGACCACAAGCAATGCAGGTCAACACAACTTTAGAAGACGTAATAGCTGCAGCAGATGGAATGTCAGATAAAAAACTCAGGATATACATGCTTCAGATAATCTGGAGTCTCAAGGAAGACATTAGACAGCAAAATCAGACAATGAAAGATCACTTCGACAATGAATTACACAAACAAATCCAAGAAGCAAAAGATCAATTATACAGGGAGATAGAAGTTTTAAAAAATGACAAACAGAAATCCTAGAAATGCAGGAAGCAATAAAACAACTTAAAAACTCAATTGAGAACACTACCATCAGAGTAGAACACTTAGAAGATAGAACATCAGACAATGAAGACAAAGTATTTCAACTTGAAAAGAACATAGACAGCTCAGCAAGACTGTTAAGAAACCATGAACAGAACATCCGAGAAATATGGGATAACATAAAGAGACCAAACTTAAGAGTCATTGGGATACAGGAAGGTATAGAGGTCCAAACCAAAAGAATGAGCAATGTATTTAATGAAATAATATGAGAAAACTTCCCAGACTTGAAGAATGAGACAGACTCCCAAGTCCTAGAAGCCAACAGGACGCCGAATGTGCAAAATCATAAGAGATCCACACCTAGACGCATTATAATGAAGATAACCAACGTACAGAATAAAGAGAGAATTTTAAAAGCTACAAGTGAAAGGAAGCAGATTACATTTAGGGGTAAAGCAATCAGGATAACAGCTGATATTTCAACACAGACTCTGAAAGCTAGAAGATCCTTGAAATATATGTTTTTGTCAGGAGCTTTAGCTTCATTTCTAGTGAAAGCATCAAAGCTGTGTCTGCATCTATGTAACCTGGAGAACATGGTTTCTTATTTTCCAAAAGTCATGAGGCGGCAGTGCTGAATTCACTCTTTGTAGGTAAACTGTGGCCACTGAAGGCTAAGTGTCTCCCCGTGTGGACTGTGAAGCCATTTGGTCATCCTCCACTTTTCATGGTGTTTCTTGCCGCTGCACTGGGAGTTTGGTATTTGTTTCACTAAATAAAATGAGTTCAACTGAGACCCAGTGCTGGAGGGAGTTCTGTCATGTATGGTGGGTCAGGGTCTGCAGGAGAATTCACCAACCAGGATTCTATCCCACATAGATTGCCCCCTTGATCATAGCAACCTGATTCTGAACATTGCCCTGAAAATCTCCATATAAAAAGATGCCTTTACATGGAGAGGTTTCAGACATATAAGGTTCTGCTGGATGCACCATGTCAGTCTCAAGCCCTTTGGAAGTAATGGCAGATCCACATGGCCCCACAAGAGATGTTTTATCACACAGCTGCACACCACCTGCACACACACCACTATTCAGTAGGCTACAAGTTACTGGCATTTCTGTTCTACACCATTTTCATGAAACCCAGACAATCAAGGCACTATCTGGTACACTCATGATGAGCAAAAGGACATCAAAGGTTCTCCAGTGCCACCTGGTCATTGGAATGGCAAAAATTTCATGGTATTTATGTAGCCACTTTTCAAGGATGAAGTTGGAAGCACTGTGGGTTTCAATTCATTCATTCATTTCAATAAAAGATCTGGAGAACTCTCACAGGCAATTTTTCCCAAGGAGTGAGCTAGATCTCAGTTTAGAAGGGCGAATCTCATTAGTGGCCTATTCCACAGCCACACAAATGACCGCAATTGAAACCAAAACACTCCCACATGACCCTCATCTTCTGCCATAGAGACACTCATCATTACCTCTTGCTGCAGGATTCCATGAGGGATGCAGCCCAAGACAGTGTCCAAAATAAGCTCACTTACCCCTCAATTGCCTAAAGTCAGGGTGGCCTGGACACCCTTCCTGTGAACCAGGAGTGATCAAATAGGCCTGCCAGTAATACTGCTCTGCTTCTCCATTTTGACTGTTACTGATTGTTGAGTATAAATTCTTTGTGTGAATTGGAGTCATGAGAAAATCCAAGCACATATGCATTAGCCTCTTCAGGGCTTTGAAAAACTCATTTGACCCAAATGATATCTATTCTCACTTGATAGAGGTCAGGACTTACAGAGGAAGGCAAAGACTTCATCCACATTGACTGCTCTTATGGCCATTTTGGTTTTGGATTCAGAGATGGGATCTTTCTGTAGATCCGTCCGGTGCCGAGAATCTAAGCCCCAGCCTCACATAGGGCCAAGGGGCTGATTCAGACACATCCCTTTTGAAGCAATTAAGCAAACAGCCACAGGTGATGCCAATTCATTTTCATTTGAAAACTGTTTTCTTCAGGCTTTACAAAGGGGTTGCCTGAGGCAAAGAAATTCCTAACATTCAGGGCAACAGAACAATAGGTTAGCAAAAGGCCCAAAGCAGGGTTTCTCCACTGAGACTTTACTGGTCACACTGATATCTGAGTTTTCTGAGATGCTCCCATTGCCTTCAGCTATCCAGTACATGGCTATGTAACAAAGCTTGGAGGCGGTACATATCTTGGACACCAAACCATGAGACTATTCCGGAGAGTGGCCAGAATTCAGGAAGAAAACTGGAGCTTAGGAAGATAGTAGGTGTTGTCCATTCATAAGGCAAGCTGCAGTCCATTCATCAATTGCGCAGGATGAATGCTGGGTAGCTTTCTACTAGACAGGGCACTTCCATTGATGCATTCTCTTTTCAAATGTCAACAACCACGGACACAGTGGGATACACTTTTAGAAACCATCGCCATGTCAAACGACTTTCTAGAAACAATCCACTCAAAAACAAACAATCCACCATCCCTACCTATTCTCAGAACATGAGACAAAACCACAAACTCACACCCACACCCACAAAGCACCTCCTTCCCAGAAGTAGGTCTTTGATTATCCGGAGTTTCCTCTGACTGGTGGGCCATACCATGTTCCCCCGAAATGGCCTGTACTTTCTCAGATTTAGTGTCTTTGCCAGAACAACTGCCTGCTTTCTCAGGAAACACCTGTCTTCATAGCTTTCCTGGCATTTGGCCATCCTCACTTCAGTTGGTACCAATAAAGACTGACTCTGTCCCTGGTAAATCCAATCAAGTGTGCCAACTGGGACTGGCACTGGCTCTGGGGGCCTAGCTTCCTGGTTCCCAAGTTAAGAGAGTTCCACTACAAAGGAAGTGAGGTGAGGTCACTTTTTTCAGGAACTGAATGAGGTCACTGCCTTGGCAACTACTTTGCCCTAACAGTTGCTTTCAAGGGTCCCATGAGATGGATGCTGCCTCAATTCCTGTGACATTTTTACAAGTTAGAATGGTATATCAACCATAGTCACCCTGGAACAGCTCTCCACACAGGCTTGGTTTGGTCCATCTTCTCTACATTAAGAAGAGAGAGGCTGATTCAGACACAACCCTTCATCCTGACCAGGCTGTTTGCCATGGAAGATGACCTTTGCTCTCTCAGGTCCTTCATACCTGCCTACATGTTTTCCAGGGATAATTTCTGCATGGACCATTGAGGTTCTAAGTAGGTGGAAGATCCCCTCCATCCCTGCATTGTAAGACCATTTCTGTTCCAGCTCTTCTGTAATGTTATATTGAGGGAACAGTGTATGGTTATGCTTAATAACCAGTTCGATTTGGGTTAGGAATCATTCTACGGGATGTATAATGGTATTGGGTAACTGCAATACTTACAACAATATATAGGTGAAATATAAGTATGAAAACAGAAATCCAGGTAAGATTTGAAGTCCAGAAAGTCATTGGGTCCTTGATTGGATTACTTAGCTTGAATTACGTTCTGCACAGGTATCTCAGATAAATTGATACACAATGGCATAGGAACTTGTACCTTGGATGATTGAATGTAGAAGAGAACATCCCCTCAAACAGAGATAGTCAGTAGGATCAGGAAGATAGTCAGTAAGTATCGGAAGAACAATGAGTATAGGATTTTGACCAAAAGTTATTTAGCAATAGGGTTTCGGTTAGAGAGTGAATTTCAATAACAGCACATGTGAAGGGTCTCTAACAATGATGAAGTGGGGAAAATATGTAGGAATGCAGATATCAATAGAGACATTAGGAAATCAGGCAAAGTATAAAGTGAGTGATAGGATTAGATATTTTCAACAGGGTTGAGGTTGAACATATAATCTTAGGAAGAAACAAATATGTAGTCACCAATCGGATTGACATTTGAGAGCATAAGGCACCCTGGACATGGATATTTTTAGTAATCCATGTTCACTTTCTATTTATGATTTGGTAGAATCATAAGTGTGACCTTTGAATTTTGTGTCTAGAATATTACTGTGATGAAATGTATATGTAGATCAGGTGACATGAGTATTTCTTCCACCATTTCTGGAAGCAATATTTTGAAGATGTATAAATTTGTATTGGGGCTACAAAAAGGTGCACCCTGTGTCTATGAATACAGAGGAAATGCATGAATAGACCATACTGTGAATAAATAATAAAACTGGTTTCAACTTGAAATAATAGATTGAAATAAATTTGAAAACAAATAAGAAATCTTATATTAATATACAATCATTCATTCCAACCCATTATACATCTAATGGAAATATGAGGATTTTGGTTTATCATGAAAAGTGTGTGACTTTGCTTCAAATTGATTATGAAAATCGAAAATAATTTGTTTGGAAAGAAGTCTCATGAAAAGACCAGTCAAGAAACCTGGAGGAATACATGTGTTCTGAAGCAGGAAACGATTGAAAGTGAAACAAATGCCTATAAATTTGCGAAATTGTTGATGAAATATATGTCCTATTATGTCCATAAACTTAAGAAAGAGTAATGTACCAGTGTGGAATAAAAACGAACGTCAAAATACACATCACGTCCAATAGAATTCTACATGCATTGATGTTAAACTGGTTCAGTTACTGTAGAAATATTAGGATTTGAAGGCACCAATCACTGTAGTTAGTTTTCAGTACTAGGAAACAAATATGTACTTCAGGTGGATGAATATTTCTGAGAATAATCTTGTGAAAATTTTATTATAAATCCACATACATGAACATGAATGAATTTTGGGACTCTAAATAAGACACAAATATTTCATATTTTGAAAAATATGGAGACTATATATATATATATATATATATATACACACACACACACACACACACACACACACAAAACACACACACAGACTTTAAAATGTAGTAATATATGCCAATCGAAATTCATCATGAAATATATATCATCCACAAATGCAAAAATATATATTTTACAGAATATGGATTTATGTATAATTTTGTTCAACTAGGAAGCTCACCCATAGGTTGAATATTCAGTTCCAAAGCGTTTAGGAGGAGTGATCTCTTCTCACAATTTGTATTTGCTGAGGAAGCCACCTCACAAAAATGTAGGTGTGATACAAGGTAGCTTTCGGTATGTGCATATAAAAATACATATGTTTAATAGGCTACAGAGAAAGGGAGACAGTAATACACATATTTTGAACTTTAAAAACACATGGAGAACTATTTAATTAAAAATTGACTAGATTTATAACACATAAACTTTATCATGCAAAAGGCAAGTCCAAATATACATCATGCCTCCTTTGAACTGCTTGTATTTATATTCTGTTTGTGTTATTTTTCTCCATCATATTAGGATTAGTAGCCAGAGTCAAGTAGGGTATGGGGTAGTGTCAGGGATTCTGTATTTTGAATGGAAAATTGGAAATTGTATCAAATGTGTGTGCAAATATGTGCAACCCAAAACTTCCCACTCTGATCCAGAACAATGCCTTGACATTACCTTCGCTCCAAGTAAGACACAATTAGAGGAGAAGAGTTAGAAAATTTGTGAATACATGTCTGGAATGGAAAATGCTCAGGAGTTCACAAACTTTGAGATGGTAGAGGAGTTTCCAAAAGCAAGGGACATGGTAAACACAACACCAACATGGAGCTCTTCTGGCCTAAAGACTGTTTGAGAAACTGCATGTGAGATTGGGCACTTGAAATATAAGTTGTTGTCAGAAGTTTTAGCTTTCTATCTAGTGAGACCATCAAAGATGGGTCTGCATCTATGTGACCTGGACGACATGTTTTCTTATTTTCCAATGAACATGGGGCAGCAGTGCTGAATTCTCTCTTTGTAGGTAAACTGTGGCCACTGGGGGCTTAGTGTCTCTCCGTGTCGCTGTGAAGACATTTGGTCATCCTCCACTTTTCGTGGTGTTTCTTGCTGCTGCACAGTGAGTTTGATATTTGCTTTACAAAATACAAGGAGTTCAACTGGGACACAGTGCTGCAGGGAGTTCTGTCACTTGTGGTGGGTTAGAGTCTGCAGGAGAATGCACCATCCAGGCTTCTATCACTCATTGCTTGCTACATTGCCCCCTTTTCCATTGCAACCTAATTCTGAACATTGACCTGAAACCTCTCTATATAACAAGGTGCCTTTACATAAATGGGTCTGCTGGCTGCTGCAAGTCAATCACATGCTATTTGGAAGCCAATGGCAGATCCACATGGCCCCACCACAGATGTTTTGTCACACACCTGCCCACAACTGCTCAAGGCGCACTACTCAGAAGGTTCCAACTTACTGGCATCTCTGTTCTATGCCATTTTCATGAAACCCAGTAAATCAAGGCCCAGTCTGGTACACTCATGATGAGCATCAGGAGATCTAACTGTTCTCCAGTGCCACCTGGTCATGGGAATTTAAAAAATTTCATGGTATTTATCTAGCCATTTTTCAAAGAGGAATTTGGAGCCACAGTGGGTTTCAATTCATTCATGAACCATTAAATGTTGTGGAAGCTCATTTCAATGAAAGATCTGGAGAACTCTCACAGGCAATGCTTCCCAAAGAGTGGCCTAAAGGTCACATGAGGCCAGGCCCATTGAGGTCTACA
Organism: Callospermophilus lateralis; assembly: GCF_048772815.1. Taxonomy (NCBI): domain Eukaryota; kingdom Metazoa; phylum Chordata; class Mammalia; order Rodentia; family Sciuridae; genus Callospermophilus; species Callospermophilus lateralis. The sequence goes on along the minus strand of NW_027514973.1, from coordinate 317,837 downwards.
ATGTGAGGTCCATGGGTGTTTTGACTCTCAAATATGCCTGCCAAGTCTTTCAGAATAAAATCCGGGTATATCCTGGCTGACATTCTCAGTGCTTTGTGGAAAGCCACCCTGGGCTTAGATCTCAGTTTCCAAGGGCAAGTCTAATGCGTGGCCTCCTAAAATCCCAACACAATTCATGTCAATACTTCTCTGAGGTCAGTTCCAGAACTCAGTCTCTAAGGTGAATCAAACCCGAGTTAAAGCCCAGGTGGACCCAGTCTTATCTTCCAACAGCCAAATAAATGACCACAATAAAATCCAAAACACTCCCACATTGCCCTCATCTTCTTCCATATAGACACTCATCATTACCTCTGGCTGGAGGTTTCCATGAGGGGTAAAGCACAAGACAGAGTCTGAAATAATCTAACTTGCCCTCATTTGCCTAAAGTCAGTGTGACCTGGACACCCTTCCTGTAAACAAGGAGTGATTTAATAGGCCTGCCACTAATACTGCTCTGCTTCTCCAATTTGAGGCCTACTGACTGTCATGAATAGATTCTTTATGTGATTTGGATTCATTAGAAAACCCAAGCACATATGGGCTAGCCTCTGCGGGGCTTTGAAGAACTCGATTAATTCACAGGATCCCCAAATTCACTTGTTGGAGGTCAGGAACCTAACAGAGAAAGGCAATAAACTTCATCTACAATGACTGATTTTTTAGACATTTTGGTTTTGGATGAACACATGGGATCTTTCTTAAGATCCATTAGGCGCTGAATATCTAAGACACAGCCTCACACACGGCCAAGAGGCTGATTCACACACATATCTCTCAAAGCATTTTAGCAAACAGCCACAGGTGATGCCCATTCATTTCCATTTGAAAACTGTTTTCTTCAGGATTCACAAAGGGGTGGCCTGAGGCAAAGACCTTCCTGACATTCAGGGGAACAGAGGAATAGGGAAGCAAAAGGCCCAAAGCCAGTTTTCTCCACAGAGACTTTCCTTGTCACACTGATATCTGAGTTTTCTGAGATGCTCCCTTTTACTTTCAGCTATAGAATACATGGCCATGTCACAGAGGTTGGAGGTCGTACATAACTTGGACAAAAAACCATGAGCCTACTCTGGAGAGTGGCCAGATTCAGAAAGAAAGCAGGAACTTAGGAAGATAGTACGTGTTGCCCATTGATAAGGCAAGTCACAGTCCATTCATAAATTAGGCAGGATAAATGCTGGAATTCTTTCTACTAGACAGGACACATCCATAGATGAATTCTCTTTTCTAATGAATACAACCACGGACACAGAGAGTTACACAGACATAGAAACTCTCACATTGTCAAAGGAATTACTAGACACAGTCCACTCCAAACCCAACAAACTGCCTTTCCTACTTATTCTCAGAACATGAGAAAAAACCACAAACTCACTCCCACACCCACAAAGACACCTCCTTCCCCCAAGTAATTCTGTGACTATCCTGAGTGTCGTCTGACTGGTAGGCCATACTATGTACCCCCAAATGGCCTGTCCTTTCTCAGATATGGTCTCCTTGGCCAAATCTGTGACGTTGTCAGGAGCCAGAAATGGGAAAGTACCTTTTTCTCAGGAAAGGCCCCTCTACAAAGCTCTCCTGGCATTTGGCCATCCTCACATCAGTAGGTTCCAGGAAACACTGATTCTGTCCTTGGTAAATCCAAACAAGTGACCTCAATGGGACTGGGACTGGGACTGGCTCTGGTTGCCTGGCTTCTGCACACAAGTTCAGAGAGTTCCATCACCAAGGAAGAGAGGTGAGATCACTTACTTCAGGTAGTGAATGAGGACACTGCCTTGGCAATCACTTTGTCCTAACAGTTGCTTCCAAGGGTCCCATGAGATAGAGGCTGCCCCTACTTCCTGTGACACTTTCACAAGTTAGAATGGTGAATCAACCATAGGCACCCAGGAACAGCTCTCCACACAGGCCTGGTTTGGTCCATTTTCTCTACATTGAGAACAGAGAGGCTCATTAAGATACAACCCTTCATCCTGACCAGGTTGTTTGCAATGGAAGATGAGTTTTGCTCTTTAAGGTCCTTCATAGCTGCCTATATCTTCTCCAGGGATCACATCTGCATGGACCTTTGAGTTTTTCAGCATATGGAATATCCCCTACATTCCTGTATTGTAAGACCTACACTGTCCCTGGTCTTTTGTTAAGTGAGATTGTGGGAACAGTGTATGTTTAGGGTCTAATAACATGTTTGATTTGGGTTAGGAATCATTCTGCTGGATGAATAATGGTATTGGGAACCTGTGATATTTATTAAAACATAGACATAAAATATAAGTATGAAAACAGAAATCTAGGTAAGATTTGAAGCTCAGAAGGGCATTGAGCTGTTGATTGTGATACTTAGCTTTGAATTATGTTCCGCATATATGTCTCAGATAAATCGATAATCAATGGCATAGGACCTTGTACCTTGGATGATTGAATGGAAAAGAGAACTTCCACTCAAACAGGGAAACTCAGTAAGATTAGGAAGATAGTCAGTAGCTTTCATAAGAAGAGTGAGTACAGGATTTGGACCAAAAATTCTTTATCAATAGGGTTTCGCTTAGAGAGTGAAAGTAAATATCATCACATGTGAAGAGTCACTCACATGGTGAACTGGGGAAAATATTTAGGAAAACAGACATCAATAGAGACATTAGGAAATCAGGCAAAGTATAGAGTGAGTGATAGGATTAGACATTATTAACTGCATTTAGGTTGAATATATAATTTTAGGAAGAAACAAATACGTAGTCACCAATAGGATTGATATTTGAGACTATTAGGCAAACTGGACCTGGATGTTTTTAGGAATCCATGTTCAGTTTCCATTTAGGCTTTGGTACAATCATAAGTGTGACTTTTGCTTTTTGTGTCCAGAATATTACTGTGATACAATGTATATGTAGATAAGGTGACCTGAGTATTTCTTCCACCATTTCTGGGAGCAATATTTTGAAGATGTATAAATTAGTATTCGGGGTACAAACAGGTGTACTCTTTGTATTTGAATATGGAGAATATGCATGTATAGACCATACTGTGAATAAATAATATAACTGGTTCCAACTTCAAATAATGGATTGAATTGAAATGTGAAAATATGCAGGAAATCTTATATTGATATACAACCATTCATTCCAACCCGTTTTACATCTAATGGTAATATGAGGATTATGGTTTATCATGAAGAGTGTGTGACTTTTGCTTAAAATTTATTATGGAAATTGAAAATATTTTTTTTGGAAAAAAGTCTCATAAAAAGACCAGTCAAGAAACCTGGAGAAATACATGTGTTCTGAAGCAGGAAGTGACTGAAAGTGAAACAAATGCGTATAAATTTGTGAAATTGTAGATGAAATACATATCCTCTGATGTGCATTAACTGAAGGAATAGTAATGTACCAGTGTTGAGTAAAAATGAACGTCAAAATAAACATCATGTCCCATAGGAATCTTCTTGCATTGATGTTAAACTGAGTCAGTTAATGTAGAAATATTAGGATTTGAATGCACCTTTCACTGAATTTAGTTTTGAGTCCTAAGAAACAAATATGTATTTCAGGTGGATGAATATTTCTGAGAATAATCTTGTGAAAATTTGATTATAATTCCACATACATGAACATGAATAAATTTTGGGACTGTACATAAGACACATCTATTTCATATTTTGAAATATATGGACAGTGTGTATATATATATATATATATATATATATATATATATATATATATACAAGAGTGTGTATACACACACACACACACACAAAACAGACATTAAAAAGTAGCAATATATATGCCAATTGAAATTCTTCATGAAATATATATCATCCACAGATCCAAAAATCTTCATTTTACTGAGCGTGGATTTATGTGTAATATTGTTTAACTAGGAAGCTCACCCATAGCTTAAATTTTCAGTTACAACATCGTTTAGGAGGAGTGATCTCTTCTCATAATTTGTATCTGCCAAGTCAGCAACCTCACAAAAATGTACGTGTGATACCAGGTAGGATTCTATATGTGCATATAAAAATACATGTGCTGAATATGCTACAGAGAAAGGGAGACAGGAATTCACATATTTGTCAACTTTAAAAACACATTGAGAGAGGGAGGGGCAGATCTGCCAATCGCTCCTTCAAGGTAGGCGGACCTGCGACCCACCGGCTGAACAGGACCAGTGGCCCGCCACCGTGGAAAACACATCGCCCTGGTTGGGGGAGGGGCAATGCCGCCGGGCCTGCAAGGTAGGCAGACCTGTGACCCACAGCAGGACAGGCCCAGCAATCTGTGGAGGGGCAGAGACGCCCTCTGCGCCTGCAAGGTAGGTGGACCTGCAAACACCGACAGACCAGGCCTATGGCCCGCCACCATGGTAGGCACATCGTGCCGGTTGGGGGAGGGGCAGAGCAGCCACAGGCGCCTGCAAGGTAGACAGACCTGCAAGGGACAGACAAAACCGACCCAGTGGCCCGCGGATGGTCAAAGCTGCCGCCCACGCCTGCAAAGTAGCCCGACTTGCGACCCACTGGCAGAACAGGCCCAGTGCCTGCAGAGGGGCAGAGTTGCTGCTCGCACCTTCAAGGTAGGCGGACCAGCTACCGACTTACAGAACAGGCCCAGCAGCCTGCTGGTGTGGTAGGCACATTGTCCCAATTGTAGGAGGGGCAGAGCCACCACCCGTGCCTGCGAGGGAGACTTTGAATCTATACAAGAGCAATATAAATATATAGGGGAAAAATTCAATAACACAACAGTTTCACCAAGCAGAAAGAAATATGAACAGTATGAAAAGACAAGGAAAGAAAGGACCATAAGCAATGCAGGTAAAGTCAACGTTAGAAGAGGTAATATCTGCAGCAGATGGAATGTCAGATAAAGAACTCAGGATATACATGCTTCAGATGATCTGGAGTCTCAAGGAAGACATTAGAGAGCAAAATCAGACAATGAAAGATCACCTTGATAATGAATTACATAAAAAAATCCAAGAAGCATAAGATCAACTATACAGGGAGATAAAGATTATAAAATCAAACAAACAGAAATCCTAGGAATGCAGGAATCAATAAACCAACTTAAAAACTCAATTGAGAATACTACCAGCAGAGTAGAACACTTAGAAGATAGAACATCAGACAATGAAGACAAATTATTTCAACTTGAAAAGAACACAGACAGCTCAGCAAGACTTTTAAGAAACCATGAGTAGAACATCCAAGAAATATGGGATAACATAAAAAGACCAAACTTAAGAGTCATTGGGATACAGGAAGGTATAGACGTCCAAACAAAAGGAATGAGCAATATATTCAATGAAATAAAGGAGAAAACTTCCCAGACTTGTAGAATGAGACAGAATCGCAAATCCTAGAAGCTTACAGGATGCCAAATGTGCAAAATCATAAGAGATCCACACCTAGACATATTATAATGAAGATGCCCAACATACAGAAAAAGGAGAGAATTTTAAAAGCTACAAGATAAAGGAAGCAGATTACATTTAGTGGTAAACCAATCAGGATAACAGCTGATCTTTCAACACAGCTTCTGAAAGCTAGAAGATCCTGCAATAACATTTTTCAAACACTGAAAGAAAATGGGTTCCATCCAAGAATTGTGTATCCAGCGAAATTAAGCTTCAGGATAGAAGATGAAATTAAAACTTTCCACGATAAACAAAAGTTAAAAGAATTTGCAGCTAGAAAACGATTTCTTAAAAACATCCTTGGCAAAACATCACAGGAAGGGGAAATGGAAAATAACAATGAAAACCAACAGTGGGAGGTAGAGGAGTAAAGGGGGGAAAATAATCAAGGAGGAAAACAAACCATGTTTAGTAACATAAATATACAAATATGGCTGGAAGAACAACCCATATCTCAATAATAACCCTAAATGTTAATGGCTTAAACTCACCAATTAAGAGACACAGGCTAGTAGAATGGATCATAAAACAAGACCCAACAATATGCTGCCTACTGGAGACACATTTGTTAGGAAAAGATATACATAGACTGAAGGTGAAAAGTTGGGAAAAATCATATCACTCATATGGACTTCAGAAACAAGCAGAAGTGTCCATACTCATATCAAGTAAAATAGATTTCAAGCCAAAGTTAATCAAAAGGGATAAAGAGGGACACTACATACTGCTCAAGGAAACCATACACCAACAAGACATAACAATCATAAATATATATGCCCCAAACATTGGTGCAGCTATGTTCATCAAACAAAATCTTCTCAAGTTCAAGATTCTAATAAACCAATATACAAAACTCATGGGAGACTCAAACACACCTCTCTCACTACTGGACTGATCTTCCAAACAAAAGTTGAATAATGAAACTATAGAACTCAATAACACAATTAATAACCCAGACTTATGATATATATATATATATATATATATATATATATACATATATATATATATATATATATATATATATAGAATATACCACCCAACATCAAGCAGTTACACTTTTTTCTCAGCAGCACATGGATACTTCTCAAAAAATAAATCATATATTATGTCACAGAGCTACTCTTAGACAATATAAAGGAGTAGATATAATATCAGGCATCTTATCTGATCATAAGGAAATGAAACTGAAAATCAACAATGAAAGAAAGAAGGTAAAATCATGTATCACATGGAGAATGAAAAATAGGTTACTGAATGATCAATGGGTTATAGAAGACATCAAGGAGGAAATTAAAAAATTCTTAGAGATAAATGAAAACACAGACATTACATATCAGAATCTATGGGACACATTGAAAGCAGTTCTAAGAACAAAATTCATTGCTTGGATTTCATTCCTTAAAAAAAGGAAAAAAAAAGACAAATAAATGATCTCATACTTCATCTCAGAATCCAAGAAAAAGAAGAGCAAAACAACAGCAAAAGAAGTAGAAGCCAAGAAATAATTAAAATCAGAGCTGAAATTAATGAAATCGAAACAAAGAAACAATTGAAAAAATTGACAAAACTCAAAGATGGTTCTTTGAAAAAATAAATAAAATCGACCGACCCTTAGCCAAGCTAACAAAGAAAAGAAGAGGGAGAATTCAGTATCACAACAGATAGTTCAGAAATACAGAAGATAATCCGAAATTATTTTGAATTCTTATTCTTCAATAAAATAGAAGATAGTGAAGGCATCGATAAATTTCTCAAGTCATATAATCTGCCCAGATTGAGTCAGGAGGATATAGGCAACCTAAACAGACCCATAACAATTGAGGAAATAGAATAAACCATCAAAAGACTACCAACTAAGAAAAGCCCAGGACCGGATGGGTATACAGCAGAGTTTTACAAAACCTTTAAAGAGGAACTAATACCAATACTTTTCAAGCTCTTTCAGGAAAAATGCAAAAATCCTCAATAAAATTGTGGCGAATCGGATACAAAAACATATTAAAAAAATTGTGCACCATGATCAAGTAGAATTCATCCCTGGGATGCAAGGCTGGTTCAATATACAGAAATCAATAAATGTTATTCATCACATCAATAGACTTAAAAATAAGAACCATTTGATCATCTCGATAGATGCAGAAAAAGCATTCGACAATGTACAGCATCCCTTTATGTTCAAAACTCTGGAAAAACTAGGGATAACAGGAACACACCTCAATAATGTAAAAGCAATCTATGCTAAGCCTCAGGTTAACATCATTCTGAATGGAGAAAAATTGAAGGCATTCCCTCTAAAATCTGGAAGAAGATAGGGATGCCCTCTCTCACTACTTCTGTTCAACATAGTTCTCGAAACACTGGCCAGAGCAATTAGAGAGATTAAAGAAATCAAGGCATAAAAATAGGAAAAGAAGAACGTAAATTATCACTATTTGAAGATGACATGATTCTATACTTAGCAGACCCAAAAAGGTATACAAAGAAACTATTAGAGCTAATAAATGAATTCACCAAAGTGGCAGGATATAAAATCAATACGCATAAATCAAAGGCATTCCTGTATATCAGCAACAAATCCTCTGAAATAGAAATGAGGCCAACCACTCCATTCAAAATATCCACACACACACACACAAAAAAAAATACTTGGGAATCAACCTAACAAAAGAGGTGAAAGACTTATAAAATGAAAACTACAGAACCCTAAAGAGAGAAATAGAAGAAGATCTTAGAAGATGGAAAAATATACTATGTTCATGGATAGGCAGAACTAACATCATCAAAATGGCAATATAACCAAAATTCTCTATATGTTAAATGCAATGCCAATCGGGTCTAAAAGCATGCAATGGAGGAAGGATAGCATCTTCAACAAATGGTTCTGGGAAAACTGGAAATTCATATGCAACAAAATGAAACTGAATCCATTTCTCTAGTCATGCACAAAAGTTAACTCAAAATGGATCAAGGAGCTTGATATCAAATCAGAGACACTGCATCTGATACAAGAAAAAGTTGGCTATGATCTACATACTGTGGGGTTGGGCTCCTAATTCCTCAATAGGACACCCATAGCACACGAGTTAATAACTAGAATTAACAAATGGGACTTACTCAAACTAAAAAGTTTTTTCTCATCAAAAGACAAAATAAGAGAGGTAAATAAGTAGTCTACATCCTGGGAACAAATCTTTACTCCTCACACTTCAGATAGAGCCCTAATATCCAGAGTATACAAAGAACTCAAAAAATTAAACAATAAGAAAATGAATAACCCAATCAACAAATGGTCCAAGGACCTGAACAGACACTTCTCAGATGAGGACATACAATCAATCAATAAGTACATGAAAAAATGCTCACCATCTCTTGCAGTCAGAAAAATGGAAAACAAACCCACCCAAAGATTCCATCTCACTCCAGTATGATTGGCAGCCATTATGAAGTCAAACAACAAGTGCTGCCGACGATGTGGGGAAAAGGGTACACCTGTACATTGCTGGTGGGACTGCAAATTGGTGCAGCCAATTTGAAAGAAGTATGGAGATTTCTTGGAAGCTAGGAATGGAACCACCATTTGACCCAGCTATTCCCCTTCTCAGTGTATTCCCTAAGACCTAAAAAGTGCATGCTGCATTGACACTGCTACATTGATGTTCATAGCAGCACAATTCAAAATAGCAAGAGTGTGGAACCAACTTAGATGCCCTTCAATAGACGAAGGAAAAAAAATGTGGCATTTATACACAATGGAGTAATACTTTGCATTAAAAAATGTCAAAATCATAGAATTTGCCGGGAAATAGATGGCATTAGAACAGATTATGCTAAGTGAAGCTAGCCAATCCCTAAAAAAAAACAAATGCCAATAGTTTTATTTGATATAAGGAGAGTAACTAAGAACAGAGTTGGGAGGAAGAGCATGAGAAGAAAATTAACATTAAACGGGGGTGAGAGGTGGAAGAGAAAAGGAAAGAGAAGGAAAATTGCATGGAAATGGAAGGAGACCCTCATGGTTATACAAAATTACATACAAGAGGAAGTGAGGGGAAAGGGGGGAAAAACTAAGGGGGAGAAATGAATTACAGTAGATGGAGTAGAGAGAGAAGATGGGAGGGGAGGGGATGAGGGATAGTAGAGGATAGGAAAGACAGCCGACTACAACAGACACTACTATTGCAATATGTAAAACAGTGGATGTGTAACAGATGTGATGCTGAAACCTGTATACGGGGTAAAAATGGGAGTTCATAACCCACTTGAATCAAAGTGTGAAATATGATATGTCAAGCAATAGGTAAAGTTTTGAACAACCAACAATAAAAATTAAAGGAAAAAACACATAGAGAACTATTTCAATGAAAAATGGACTAGATATATAACACCTACCCTTTATCATGCAAAAGGCATGTCCAACTATACACCATGCTTCCTCTGAACGGCTTGTATTTCTATTCTGTTTGTGTTATTATTCTCCATCATAGTAGGATTAGTAGTCAGAGTCTAGTAGCGTATGGGTTAGGGTCAGGGATTCAGTATTTTGAATGGAAAAAAGGAAAAGGAATCCAATGTGCATGCAAATATGGGCTACACAATAAATTTCCCACTCTCATCCAGAACAATGGCTTCACATTACCTTCGCCCCAAATAAGACGCAATTAGAGGAGAAGAGTTGGAAAATCTGTGAATATATATCTGGAATGGAAAATTCAAAGGAGTTCACAACCTTGGATGTGGTAGAGGAGTTTCCAAATGTAAGGGACAAGGTAAACACTCCACATACTTGTAGCTCTTCTGGCCTAAAGACTTCTTGAGAAACTGCCTCTGATGTTGGGAACTCAAAATATATGTTGTTGTCAGGAGCTTTATCTTTCTTTCTAGTGAGACCATCAGAGCTGGGTCTACATCTATGTGACCTGGAGGACGTGGTTTCTTATTTTCCAATGAACACTAGGCTACAGTACTGAATTCTCTCTTTGTAAGTAAACTGTGACCACTGGGGTCTAGGAGTCTCCCCGTGTGGACTGTGAAGGCATTTGGTCATTCTCCACTTTTCGTGGTGTTTCTTGCTGCTACACTGGGAGATTGGTATTTTCTACACGAAATACAAGGAGTTGAACTGGGACACAGTGCTGAAGGGAGTTCTGTCATGTGTAGTGGGTCATGGTCTGCAGGAGAATGCACCAACCAGGCTTCTAGCCCACATAGATTGTCCCCTTGTCCATAGCAACTTGATTATGAACATTGCCCTAAAAATTCTCCATATACCAATATGCCTTTACATATAAGGGTTTCCTGGCTGCACCACGTCAGTCACATGCCATTTGGAAGCAATGGCAGATCCACATGGCCCCACCATGGATGTTTTATCACAAACCTGCACACCAAAGCTTGCGCCTACAATTGAGGAGTATCCAACTTACTGGCCTCTCTGTTCTACACCATTTTAATGAAACTCAGTCAATAAAGGCACTCATGATCAGCAATAGGGCATTCAAAGGTTCTCCAGTGCCACCTGGTCATAGGAATTTCAAAAATTTTATGGTATTTATCTAGCCATTTTTTAAGGTGGAAGTTGGAGGCACTGTGGGTTTCAATTCATTTAGGAACCATTAAATTGTGAGGAAGCTCATTTCAATGAAATCTCTGGAGGACACTCAAAGGCAAGTCTTCCCAAAGAGTCGCCAAAAGGTCACATGAAGCCAGGCCCATTGAGGTCTACAGTGTGAGGTCTATGTGTGTTTTCACTATGGCTGCCAAGTCTTTCAGAATAAAATCTTGTGATATCCTGGGTGAGATTCCCAGTGCTCTGTGGAAAGCCAGCCTGGGCCTAGGTCTCAGTTTCCAAGAGCGAGTCTCATGTGTGGCCTCCTAAAAACTCAACACAATTCATGCCAATACTTCTCTGAGTTCAGTTCCATAACTCAGTCTCTAAGGGGAATCACACCAGATTTCAAGTCCTGGTTGACCTACTCAACTCTTCCAACCCCAACACAAATGACCAAAATTAAACCAAAACATTCCCACATGACCCTCATCTTATTGCATATAGACACTCATCTTAACCTCTTGCTGGAAGTTTCCATGAAGGACACAGCCCAAGACAGTGTCCAAAATAGGCTTCCTTGCCCCTTATTTTCCTAATGTCAGGGTGGCCTGGACACCCTTCCTGTAACCCAGGAGTGATCAAATAGGCCTGCTGTAATACTGCTCTGCTTCTCCAATTTGAGGCCTACTGACAGTGGGGTTTAGAATCTTTATGTGAATTGGAGTCATAAGAAAACACAAACACCACTGGGCTAGCATGTGCAGGGCTTTGAAGAAATCATTTGACCCAAAGGATCCCTATTCTCACTTGATGGAGTTCAGGAACCTTACAGTGGAAGGCAAGAGAATTTATCCTCAATGCCTCCTCTTTTGGGCATTTTGGTTTTGGATTCACACATGGGATCTTTCTTTATATCAATCAGGTGCTAAGAATCTAAGCCACAGCCTCACACAGGGCCAAGAGGCTGATTCAGACACACCCCTTTCTAAAGCAATTAGGCAAAGAGCCACAGGTGAGGCCCATTCATTTCCATTTGAAAAGTGTTTTGTTCCGGCTTCACGAAGGTGTGGCCTGAGGCAAAGAAATTCCTGACATACAGGGGAATAGAACAAAAGGTAAGCAAAAAGCCCAAAGCACGGTTTTTCCACTGAGACTTTACTGGTCACACTGATATCTGAGTTTTCTTAGTTGCTCGCCATTCCCTTCAGCTATCCAGTACATGGCCATGTCACAGAGCTTGAAGGTGGTACTTCTCTTGGACACAAAACCATGAGCCTATTCTGGAGAGTGGCCAGAATTCAAAAATAAAACCAGAACTTAGGAAAATAGCAGGTGTTGCCCATCGATAAGGGAAGCCGCAGTGCATTCATATATTCGGCTGGATGAATGCTGGGAAGCTTTCTACCAGACAGGACACATCCATTCATGCATTCTCTTTTCTAATGTCTAGAACCACGGACACAATGGGATACACAGACATAGAAACACTTGCTTTATCAAATCACTTATTAGAAACAGTTCACTCCAAACCAAACAAACCGCCATTCCTACCTATTCTGAGAACATGAGACAAAAGCACAAACACACACCCACACCCACAAAGCACCTTCTTCCCCCAAGTAGGTCTCTGACTATCCGGAGTGTCCTCTGACTATTGGGCCAAACTATGTTCCCCCGAAATTGCCTGTCCTGTTTCAGATCTGGTTTCCTTGGCCAACTCTGTAAAGTTGTCAGGAGGCAGCGGTGATCCACTACCTGCTTTCTCAGGAAAGGCCACTCTTCAGAGCTTTCCTGGCTTTTGGCAATCCTCATATCAGTAGGTACCAACAAAGACTGATTCTGTCCTTGGTAAATCCAAAGAAGTGAGACCACTGCTACTGGGACTGGAATGGGATTTGGGTGCCTGGATTCCTTGATCCCAAATTCAGAGAGTTCTATCACCAAGGATGTGAGGTGAGGTCTGAGGTCACTTCCTTCAGGAACTGAATGAGCTCACACCATTTGCAACCACTTTGTCCTAACAGTTGCTTCCAAGGGTCCCCTGAAATGAAGGCTGCCCCTGCTTCCTGTTACAGTTTCACAAGTTTGAATGGTATATTAACCATAGGCAACCGGGAACAGCTCTCCACACAGCCTGGTTTGGTTCTTCTTCTCAACATTAAGAAGAGAGAGGCTGATTCAGACATATCCCTTCATCCTGACCAGGTTGTTTGCAAGAGAAGATGACTTTTGCTCACTCAGTTCCTTCATAGCTGCCTACAACTTCTCCAGGGATCATTTTTACATGTACCTTTGAGTTTCTTAGCAATAGGAAGTTCCCCTACATTCCTGTATTGTAAGACCTACTCTGTCCCTGCTCTTCTGTAAAGTTATATTGAGGGAACAGTGTATGGTTAGGGTTAATAACAGGTTCAATTTGCATTAGGAATCATTCTGCTGGATGAATAATGGTATTGGAAACCTGCGATATTTACAAGAATATATAGGTGAAACATAAGTATGAAAACAGAAATCTATTTAAGATTTGAAGCCCAGAAGAGCATTGGGACCTTGATTGTGATACTGAGCTTTGATTTATTTTCTGCACAGATGTCTCAGATACATCAATATACAATGGCAAAGTTTCGTGTATTTTGGATGATTGATTGTCAAAGAGAACTTCCAGTCAAAAAGGGATAATCAGTAGGATTAGGAAGATAGTCGGTAGGTTTAGAAAGGAGAGTGAGCATAGGATTTGGACCAAAAGTTCTTTAGCTATAGGGTTTCGGGTATAGAGTGAATGTAAATGTCACCACATGTGAAGAGTCAGTCACAATGATGAACTGGGGAAAATATGTAGGAAAGCAGATATCAATAGAGACATTAGGAAATCTGGCAAATTGTAGTCGGTAGTGAAAGGTTAATATAATAGGTACTTATCACTTCCTGCTTTCTGTATGCTTAATAAAACACTGTTGAAATCTTGAGAACTCTTTGCTAATCTTGTTCCCAGAATGTTCTGTCCTCAACTGCCAAACTGCAGAAAGTACTTCCTCACCCAGTTGCCCACAAACAGCTCACTCGCCCGGACCCATCAATAAACATCCTGCCCTGCCCTCTCAAAGGAAAGTATATAAGCTCTGCTTAATCTGTTCTCAGGGCTCTCTGCTCTATTCAAGTGAACTCTGAGCCCCAGCATGCTGGACCCATAATAAACCCTTTGCTTTTGCATGAGACAGTCTCTTGGTGGTTTCTTCCCCGGACGCTCGCCCGACCTTTACATATGGAGGTTCCACCGAGATCCAGCAGCGGCAGATGAGAGACCCCAACGGGCTCCTCTCGGGGTATGTAAGGCGCCTCTTTCTGGTTTCAGGTTTCAGGTTAGGGCTTGGCAAAATGGCTGTTGATGAAGAGTGTGAGCTCTCTACGACGATGGCTGACAGACATGTCATAGAGCCACAGGCCACGTCACTGGGGGACTCCCCAGAGAACTCGGGAAATCGAGGAACAATAGTCTCCTCGACTCAGTGATATTTTGTTTCAGATTCGGCATATCCAGCCCATCAGGTTTTGCCGGCTACTCAGTCCTGGTCTCAGTGTTGGACGTCCATTGCCTGTCTTTATTGTATTGTCTTGTCTGTGTCGTGTGTCGTTGCTTTTACTGATTGTTTATCTTTCATAATGGGATAGAGCACTTCAATGCCTCTGTCCCTGACCCTTGATCATTGCACCAAAGTCCGCTTAAGGGCTCAGAATCTTTCTTTTTCAGTAAAACGCTGGACCTGGCAGACTCTCTGTGCCTCAGAATGGCCCACCTTTGGATTCAGATAGCCCCTAGAAGGATCTTTCTACTTCCCACTAATTTAAAAAGTCAGAGATATTGACTTTCAGCCAGCGCCACATAGACATCAGGATCAAGAGACATATATCTTAACTTTTCAGGACATCTGCAATTCTCCTCCTCCATGTGTGAAGCTTTACCTTGCCCCTGCCCCCACTCCTACTCCTTCCCTCATGCTCTCTCAAACCTTCTGCTCCTCCTCCTCCTTCAACCTCTGTTCTCCCTGAGTCACAAGATTTGACTCTACTGGACTCTCGTCCTACTACTTATTCCCTGCCCTCGTCCCCCAACCCCCAACACCCTCTAAGTAATTCCCCTGCTGCTGACTCAGCCTGTCCGCCATTGGAGGAAGCTAAGCGAGCCCAGCGCACTCCAAATAACTCCCCTGCAGCAAACACACCCCCTCCTCCCCTGGAGGATGCTGGCCCGGCTAAAGGAATTTGCCGGCGTTGAATGATTGAAATCCCTGGAACTCCCGTGATGCTCCCTCTCCATTTCTAAGGAACAATGATTGATGACAACCATAGGGGAAAAGTGCAAGCCTACCAGTTTTTACCTTTCTCCTCTTCAGACCTAAATAACTGGAAAAATAACAATCCCCCTTTTGCTGAGGACCCCACCTGGGTCTCAGGTGTGGTTGAATCATTGATGTATTCACACCAGCCTACTTGGGATGACTGCCAACAACTCCTAGGGACTCTCTTCATGACAGAGGAACAAAAGAGAATCTTCCTGGATTCTAGAAAAAAATATTCTCGGACCAGATGGGTGACCGACAAAACTTCCCAACATATGCAAAGCCGCCTTTCCCTTGCACAGACCCAACTGGGACCCCAAAACCGGTGAAGGTAATGAGCATCCTTCCTCTTATTGCCGGGCTCTAATAGTGGGTATCTTAGTGGCTGCTAGGCGATCAACTATTTTGGCCAAGGTAAGAGAGATTATTCAAGGGACTGATGAATGTCCCTCCATTTTCCTACAGGGAATTATGGAGGCATATAAGAGATTTACTCCTTTCGATCCTCAGGCAGAGAATCAAAAGGCATCTGTCATGGTGGCCTTTATTGGGCAAGCTGTTCTGGATATAAAAAGACAGTTACAATGTTTAGATGGATTACAAGATATGACTTTGAGAGGTTTAGTCAGAAAAGCCAAGAAGGTATACTAAGAGAGAAACTGAGGAAGAGTATGGAGCAAAGGGAGGATAAAAGAAACAAAAGACAGACTAAGGCATTGACTAAGGTCCTGGTCACAACAACAAATAGACCAGAAATTAAGAAACATGGAGACAGGAAGGGACACCGGGGACCACACTAGAGGCCACCCCTGGCCTCAATTCAATGTGCCTACTCTAAAAAAAAAGGACACTGGGCTAAAGAGTGCCCTAGAAAGAGACAGCCAGGCCAGCTGGACATTCTGACTCTGTAGGATTACTAAGAAAGTCAGGGCTCAGATCCTCTCCTCGAGCTCAGGTTAACTTTTGAAGTGGAGGGGACCCCAGTATACATTGAAGTGGATACAGGGGAAATATATTCTGCCTTTAAGGCCCCATTGGAACCTCTATCAAATAAAAGGTCTCTAATTCAAGGGGCTAATGGCAGTAAATATCAGGCTTGGACAACTAAGAGGACCATGGACCAGGGGAAAGGAAAAATCCATCACTCCTTCCTAGTAATTCCAGAATGCATGGCCCCATTGATTGGCAGAGATCTGCTCACAAAGCTCTGGGCCAAAATAACTTTTAACCCTGAAGGCCCCCAAGTGGAATTTCTAAATCCTTCAGTCAAAACTCCTATAATCACGGCTCTAACTATGTCAGTAGAAAATGTACATCACATCACTCACCTTGGTTCAAAGAAACTGCATTCATTTTTGAAGGATCAAAAACAGAGTTTTCCACTAACCGACTCACAGTGAAAGGAAACAACTGAATGGATAACAAAAGCCTGTTGGGTCCATCAATTGGTTAATTCTTACCCTTCCAAGCTTCCTGCAGGAAAGCACCTACGAGGAACCAGACCAGGACAATTCTGGGAAGTGGACTTTACTGAAATTAAGCCAGCAAGGAATGGACTTAAATATCTCCTAGTCTTTGTAGATACATTTTCAGGATGGATTGAAGCTTTCCCCCCCAAAAAAAAAGAAAAGAAAAAAAAATGAAACAGCGCAAATGGTGGTCAAGAAGATCCTGGAAGATATTTTTCCAAGGTATGGCCTGCCTAAAGTAATAGGGTCTGATAATGGACCGGCGTTCGTGGCCCAGGTAACTCAGAGGTTAGCAAGGACCCTGGGGATTAATTGGAAATTACATTGTGCTTACAGACCCCCGAGTTCAGGCCAGGTAGAAAGAATGAATAGAACCATTAAAGAGACCATAACGAAATTAAGCTTAGAGACCAGCATAAAAGATTGGACTATGCTCCTGCTTTATGTACTGTTTCATGCAAGAAATACTCAATCTATTTCTTTGTGTAACCTCACACCCTGTGAAATTCTCTATGGTGTCCCTCCTCCAGTAAGGGTCCTACCCCAACTCTAAGACCTAACGATTCCTTCCACACCCCCTTGCTTAACAGACTTAAAGCTCTTGAAAGAACTCAGAGATACCTGTGAAAACAGATGGCCACTGCCTACCAACCTGGGGATGAGGGGACTCTACAGCGATATCAAATAGAGACTTCATCTATGTAAGACGACATCTGGTGTCATCCCTGGAACTCCCCTGAAAAGGACCATACCAGGTGCTACTTATAACACCTACAGGGTAAAGGTAGTCAAAATCACTTCCTGGATCCCTCTCATCTCAAGCCTGTGCCCTGTCCAGACTCTGGCTGGAAACTGGAAAAGACTGGAAACCCTTTCAAATTGTGGATTCACTGTGTGGATAAGGCTATAGACTCTCCCCTTGACCACCAGTAGTCCTAACCCTCATAAGCCTGTTCAGCAGCGATGTCTGATCACAAATCCTACTGGAAAGGAAGTATGGTCTATCTTGCATACAGCCC